>NC_048415.1:29189792-29195802 GCF_013103735.1 Etheostoma cragini
AACTGCCTCCGGAGTCCTCCTGGATAACATATCCCGGAAGGACTCCTTCTTCAGTCGGACGGCTTCCCTGACCACCGGAAAGAAAGCATTGATCCATTAAGTTTGACACCATTTACCACCAAAACCTTTGAAGCCTTCCAATCCTCTGATTCTAGTATTTTATTATTGCTATTTACTGCTTTTTCTCCTCATGTCCTCATATCATCTTCTCTTTTTTTTAAATCAACTTAGTCAATACTAATTGTAATGGACCTGAAGCACATCAATGTACTAATTTAGCGATAATAGAAAATAAGGTTATGGAGATGTTCTAGTTGTTTAAACATGTATTAGCCTACTATCTAGAATACCGCAACCTGTTACCGGATAAGCAGATGAAGATGGATGGAAGTATGATGCCCATGATGGAGAAAGGTTGAAAAAGACTCAAAGTAGGTGAAAATGAGAGACAGGGAGTATAGTGGGTAAAAAAAAAAAAATACAGACAGACAAGAGACGTGAGAGGAAATGCATCCCCCTCAGCACAGCTGTGCTCTCTGTCATGTCGGCATGTCACATGGGATCTGGCTAGAAATACTAGTTCTCTATGTTGGCCTGTCACATGGGATCTGGCAAGAAATACTAGTTCTCTCTCTGTCCTCCAAACAAAAAATAGGCCACATCCTGTTCAACACAACCACTGTATGGCACTATTTCACAGTAGAACACAAATACACATTAAAGGACATTACAAAGAGTGTATAGGGATTGAAAGTGAAAATAACCGGTTAAACTGTTTGTGTATTAAGACGTAGTTGTTAGTACGGATTAAGGATATAATGCAGTTTGCTTAATCCTTTAATGGTCCTTTCATTTGAGTCAGTTTACCAAAGCCCAACGTTTCGAATTAAAAGCTTTTGTCACTATGATAACTTAGTGATATTGATATGTGTTACTGTTGACTTTTAGACCATCCATAACAATGGAATTAAAAAATGCACTACATGGATGCACTACTCTTTTAGTTTTAGTTTTTCTTCTTTACTTTCAGCATTAAAGGACTTCAGTCACTGTGTAGTGTGCAACCTTGTGTTGTACTATGGCAACAAATGAAACCCCAACCTTGAAGTGGATGGACAGTGGTGAACAACTTTATGTTCACTTCAATGAGGACAAATCTGTGAAAAGTAAAAGCTCACTTTTGTCACAATAACAATAATACTAATACTATTTCCCTCATGGGGTTTTCCTGGGTGGTACCATTAAAGGGTTAATTCATATACATTAATCAAATTCTTTGTACATAATACACTGTAGTACCGTGAAAAGTACAGTGTAACTCACTTGTGCCTGCATGCATTGCAGTATGCAAAAATATTGAAATAAAGCATAGCCCTGACTGGAAAACTAGCATGTGGTGAAAAGTCTTAAATCTCACCGTGGTGTATGTCTCAATACTCTGACCTAAGAGGAGCTCTCATCTAAAAAATCAAGAGAGGGAATCAAGAGAAGGATTCTTGGACCCGAGACTTAGAATGACAGCGAGAGAGGAAGGCTCAGTCACATGAAGTAAAAGTATGTCTTTACCTGATATTCATATAAACTGATATCAGCATATCAAAGCCCATCACCTGGCTGAAGTCTTGTCTCAGCTTTCCAAAAGGAATGTCAGACATGAAAGAGAGAGTGTTTGAAAAGTTAAGGAAGAGCTGAGCACAAATGCCATTTCCTTTTAAGTTGTCATTTTAGATGGTAGAGCCTTCTGAAATCATGAGAGTTAATAATTTGCCTTGAAGTGATGCCATGCCAATGGTGCCATGACCATGCATTCAAACTATAAGAAATTCACTGCTGTCATTTCTATACTGCTGGTCATTGATCAGAACCGGTGTGTACGAATCTGTGTGTGCTCTGTTGTACTCTTTCCATGTCCGAAACTCTGGTGCAATAAAAAAGCCCTTATACAGTGGTTGCAGGAGCCTCTACTCCAAAATCCAAACTCTTGCCTTGCTTGTTACATTGCACCATAACCGATGATTCAGATATCCCCGTTTAAAAAAACAAAACATGAACTGGAGTTCAAATCATGCAGTTACCTTTTGGAAATATAAACACATACACTTCAGGTCAGAGATGGAGTAATCATGAAAGTCCAATAGCAGCTATGGAGGTAGGATGACAACGTATTTATCAGTGATGCATGGCCATGATACTGGAAAAAGGAAAGATGTCACAAATTAGTCTTGTATCTGTAAATGTGCTGTATTTATATAGCGCTTTTCCAGTCTTAACAACTGCTCAAAGCGCTTTTACATCTACAGGAAACATTCACCAATCACACACATTCATACACTGTGGCTGGGGCTGCCGTACAAGGTGCCACCTGCTCATCAGATAAACATTCACACACATTCACACTCCGATGCGCAGCACCGGGGGCAACTCGGGGTTCAGTGTCTTGCCCAAGGACACTTCGACAATGACTGCAGGGGCGGGGATCGAACCACCAACCTTCCGATTGGCAGGCAACCGCTCTACCACTGAGCCACAGCCGCCCAACTGTAAGCCAACTAGTCTTCTTTTCTGCCTTTAATTCTTGACAAAAAGATTATTTTCTGATAACTGGGCACGAACATGTTGAATTTCTATTAAACCTTCAATGTAAGGAGGTAACCAAATTATTCAATTGTTGATATGAACCAATAACAATTTTTGACCAGATGGAAACTGTTTCAAAATGTTTTCCTCTTAGTATAAATGAACTGTTCTTGTATACCGCTTTTCTAGTCTTAACGACTACTCAAAGCGCTTTTACGTAGTTTAGGAACCATTCACACACATTCATACTCTCTGACCAGCGCTGCTGTACGTGGTGCATCCTGCTCATCTGATTAACATTCACACACATTTACACTACGATGATGCAGCATCGGGGGCCACTCGGGGTTTAATGTCTTGCCCAAGGACACTTCCACATTGGACTGCAGAGCCAGGGATCAAACTGGCAGGTGACCCCTCTACCACTGAGCCACAGCCCAGTATTAATACTAATAATCAGTTTTTCTTCTTCTTTTGGCCTCAAACTTGCAGGTAAATGGGGGGAGCAGGAAAGATGGCGAAGCCACCAATAGCTGCCCACTTTGATCTTCATATTTGAACAGTCAAAGGCTCAATGTTAGGCAGCGCTCTCTAGTGGCCGTAGTAATTATGAAGCAATTTCAACTACTCAAAACAATGCTTGTGATTCCACCAGCCTTGTCTCTCGGCAAAAAATTAGCACTGGGTGGACAGGATTATCATCAAATTGACCCGTGAGGCTAGTGAAGATTCACACCCTTTGTCATTTGAATTTTTCTGCTCTTTTGTCCTTCTAGAATGCAAAAATATTGACACAAGGTTGTCGGATGTTTACAGACCTGGAAAAATAAATAACCTCTGTGTAAGCTAAAGAAAAACTCAAAATCAATATCTCTATTCTACATTTACCATTTTATTTGGAAGACCAAACAAGTCTGCCTCTAACTTCCTTTGTGACCAACTTCCATTTTGTGTTTAGTCTTTTTGTTTTGGTACCATAAACCCCCTGGTTGCACAGCTTGAAATCCTTACACAAATAAACCAATACATTAGCTGCCCCGTTATGATTGTTCTTTTTTATCTTTAAGACCTTATGATGGACAATGACAGGGCTTTTAATGCTTGAAGGACAATCTGCTCCAAGCACAACAAGAGCAACGATAAAAGATCAGACAGCTTTGAATAATTATACTCAGGGCATGGTGTTAGGAGTGAGTGATTAACGTGGTGTGAATGTGTGTGTGTGTTTGAGAGAGAACTTGAGGAGGGAATGATGATTAACGACAGAGCAGACCTTGAGAAGGACAGGCTGCCACTGGGACAGATGACAGGACATGGAGGGGTGGAAGGAGGAGGAGGGACAAAGTGGAGAGGTGGACAGGGCTACAGATCCTCTCAAATGGCTGTTAAATGCTGACACATACAATAGCAGTCATTTGCTTACCGTATCATTTATTTCCCTACAGTCCATTGATTGATTATACATAATGTGTTAATGCCACAGCCGTTGATAGTTTAGCCACAGGGTAGTGGGTGGGGGAGGGTGGAGGGGGGGCGTTTCACTTCTGTCCAACTAAACAATAACACAATTTCTCTGCTCTTCAACCTTTTGTGTCAGTTTTTTCATTTATAGCCCTATTCGCACGAAACTAGTATTACCTGGGCATCTCTACTAATTTGTAATAATTGCGATGGTTGTCTGAGGTCTTAATCACATGCCAATCTGGCATGTTGGTAATTTCAAGTTAAAAGTACACCACAAATTACCTACCATATTTTGTCAAACACAGAGGTTGTGTGAATAGGCATCTTTGTGAGTTGTATCGCCCGCGCTGTCAATTATAAATTAAAGTTTTGACAGAGCCTTTGCTTAATTTTTTGAAATCACACGAGGTCCCTGGTAACTCCTGGTATTTCTGTGCAAATAGAGCTTATGATTTAGGCTGTGCACTTTGATTATTTGTGGACAACACAAAGAGTAAAATAAATACCTTTTAACAGTCTCCAGTTTGTCAGATGTTGAGTTTTGGTAGCATGGTAAGATGTACCAAAAAATTTCTAAACCTAACAGGAAGTCCGCCATTTCTTATTGAAAGTTTGAAATTATTCAGATTTTCCACATCGCACTTTAACCAACTCCTCCCAAAGATTTTTTACTTTTTACCATCTTAAGACGTTAAAAATGAAAAGCTATGAAAAGAAAAACATTTCGTCATAGGGAATGCCCGCGGCAGGGCAGCAATTTTGTGCGTTTCGCCATCAGGAAGTGAGTGTAACTTGAGTGTACATTGTCCAAGTGGCTCAAACCTTTTCATGATTCATAAGATTCCAACCTTAACAACATACAGTACACAAGCCGAAATTGGCTCAAGGTCATAATGCACCCTAGTGGCAACAGGAAGTATTCCTAAAAGTAAAGGTACTATACTTTAACGAACTCCTCCTAGAGATTTCATCCGATGGACTTTAAATTTGTCTGTACCATCTCAACACCTTAAAGATGAAAAGTTATTAAAAGAAAAAGTTGTCATCAAATGGTGTGGGCGTGGCGTGGTGGCCATTTTGAGCATTTATTGATGAACTTAGCAGCATACATTGTCATATCTGCCTGAAATTTCTCAGGTTTGACAAGAGTCCAGGCCTGAGGACATCTACAGGCCAAATTGCCTTTTGGTCATAGCGCCCCCCACTGGCAAGAGGAAATCAGCCTTATTTGACAAATATCATCCAGTTTACAGGAAACTTAGAATGTGTGGTGTACTTAGGACACTGAGCAGTCTCCTTAACTTTAACCATGCCCATGTACTCATGGCATGCCCCCTTTTACTGCTTTTGAACCGATTAAGGTAGAGTCTTGTGTGAGGTATCATTAAACTCTGCCGAGAGTTCCTTTCTAATTGGTGATGGTTTGACCCACCCCATATGCGTTAGACAGGCCCCTTTAATAACTAATGACCCGTTTGATGTATAGTCTTCTGGAAGGTATCATTGAACTCAGCATAGAGTTCCCTTTCATTGGTAGTGATTTGCCCCGCCCCATATGCTAAAGCCCCGCCCCTTTAATAACTAACAACACGTTTCTTGTACATTATGTGTGAGGTATCATGTAACTCAACAGAATGTTCCAATTTTCATTGGTCCTGGTTTGACCCGCCCCCTATGCTTTAGCCATGCCCCTTTGACAGCTAATGAAATGTATGACGAAGAGTCTTATGAGTCTTGCAGCCTTTATTTGTCATTGATCTTGCTGTATGATGATTCAGTTTATGTGCTTGTGACGATGAACTACAGTAACTAGTAGGGGTGATCCGAGTATCCGGCTGAAACGAGTATCCTGTACGGATAAAGCACTTTTGCCGAGTACAAGTATCATACGAGTAATATGAGTCAATATCCGTGCTCGGATTGAATACAACCCCTCAACTGGCCGCGCAGCGTTCTGTGAAAATCACAG
>NC_048415.1:29195902-29209833 GCF_013103735.1 Etheostoma cragini
GTTTGGGGTCCCCTGCTGGAGCTGCTGCCCCCGCGACCCGATACCGGATAAGCGGTCGAAGATGGATGGATGGATGCTTTCTTTCTCTGCTGTCCTACTCCATTGCTTTCACCTTGTCACACTACCTTTGCTTCCTGCATTCCCCATATATAATTATTGATGAGGTACAATAACTGGTGGAAGCACCTGAGAGTCACGTGATCGGCTGGACAGAGATGGCGGCTTAAGGTGTAGCTCATAGCCCAAATTTGTCAAATAGTTGTTTTTATATGATTCCAACTTCAATATTTTACCACTTTGTGCTCGTTAGAGTTACTTGAAGCAGAATGGCAAACAAGAACAAAGTCCAACGCAGCAATATGGACACCATTGTAGAGGCATTGCTGGAGAAACAGAAAAAGCTACCTTGAGCCACGTTTTAAATCAGATTCAATCGCAGATTCCACGGATGAGGATCAACAACGATAAGAAGCTAACTGCTATCCATGCTCAGCCAGGATCTCTGACTGCAAGCCTTGGCTTTATCAGATCTGATGTGAACAACCTAAAAACCACCGTGGAAAAAACTCAAGTATTCTTGACAGTCATGACTACGCTTTACAAGAGATGGAGGTGAAGCTAGAAGACATGGAGGACAGAAACCGGAGATGCAACATCTGCATCGTTGGGCTGAAAGAGGGGCTTGTAGGTGCTAATGCTATCCAGTATCTCTCACGCTCACCGCCCAAGTGGTTCCCAAATCTAGCAGTTGTTCATATAGAGATTATGACAGCCCACCAAACAGCGAAACAGTAGTAGCCCAAAGAAAAACACCACTTCTAATCGCACATTGATTTTCAACTTCCTCTGCTACACAACCAGACAGGCGATCCTACAAGCTGCGCAGAGATCTCCGCTCGTCATTTAGGGCCGGAAAATTTGCTTCTCCCCGGATTAGAGGAACTACACGGCCAAGAAGCAGCAAGCCCGGTGCCCAGTACAGAGCATTCACCTTTGCTGGGGAGGTTGAAGACTACGTGAACCGCTCTGTTCTCCTGCTGCTGCTGTGTGGAGAGCCAAAACTTCTGATCCTATCGAGGATGGCGCCAGGGAGGAGGATCAGGACTGAAACAACTACCTGAACAACATGGATTCTTGGTTTGTCTTGTTCTCTTGATGCGTCCTGATTTTTTTCGCACTGTTGTTGGATATGATTAGAGAGACATCATTTCTGAATGCTATGTCGACTTAGTGTTTGTGCTTTTTGTTTCTTGCTCTTTTTTCTCTTACCTTTAGTTATGGTCGGCACACGGTGTCCCTTGGCAGAGGCCTTTTCCCATCCATCCATTTCGGATGATATTTACTGTGCCGCCTAAAAACTCTGGTATGGTATCCAGGCTGCATCCGTTCTTAGTGATATTTTGCTGCAATGACCATCCTATTGAGAGGATCTGGACACGTGATTGGCCAAGACTGAGTGTTGAACTTGACTCACATGATGTATATGGTCTAACATTCCATATGTATCACGCAATCCAGACCATTAGCAGATGATTCACTACAACCTTCTGATGAAAATGCACCACATGAAAATAATTATCAGCTCTTTATGCACTTTCTGCCCAATTAAAGCTCAAGGAACATTGCTACATATGTTCTTAGAGTGCTCTCCTGTTGGTCAGTTCTGGAACAATATTGCATCCAAGATATCCACCTTGATTAATCTTACTGTACACGTTACTTTCAATGTTTTGATTATGAATGACTGGTCAGCCTTTCAGCTTTCTAAAGCTTAAAGACGTGCTGTGTTTGCTGAACTCACAGCTGCTAAGAGGATGATTGCCACCCATTGGACGCCACCTCATGACTTAACTGTTTGTTAATGGATCTTTTCTTCTTTGGATGTCACGTACATGGAACCCTCAACGGCTCGTGTGGGTGGAGCCCCAGGGAAGACTTTGGAGACTTGGCACAGCATTGTTGAATCCTTAAGGTCAATGCTGTAGCCAATGCTGTTTTCTTTTGTTTGTTTGTGTGATTGGTCCCTTGTCTTGTGTCTGTGTGTGTGTGTGTGTGTGTGTGTGTGTGTGTGTGTGTGTGTGTGTGTGTGTGTGTGTGTGTGTGTGTCAGTGACGGGGACATGCGATGATTTTTATAATATTCAGACCGTTTTTGGAGAGTTAGGCTTGGCTTGTGTATTTGTTTCTGCACATTTTGTTTTCTCCCTCTATCCCGTTTTTCCCCTGTTTTTGTGGCCCTGGGAAGTGTTCCTATGTCCCAGTGTGTGGTTTTTAATTGTTAGTTTCCTATATTCTGTTCTCTAAATGGAACAACAACAAAAATTGATCACAAAAAAACTGGTGGAAGCACCTAATCTAGGAACACATTGGGAAGAACTAGAAATAGGTGGCACATGGGAGAGGCGGATGAGAGCACACGCAAACACATGCTCAAACTAGGGGGCGTGAGTATCATCCTAAATCCTGAGTGGATTTGAATCTTCATTTTATGTTCACAGTTGTTTCAATTTGAGTTGCACCTGAATTCACTATGAAGTCCTGAACGCCCACACAACTTTGTTCATAAAATGTTCAGCAATGCAGGAGAATCCGCCAGTTTTGTTGTCTCAAAAAGAGCAGCTGCATTCTTCTAGTAAGCTAACGTTAGGCTTAGTCTTTGACTGCATGCTACGCTATGTTGTCTATGTGTGTATTTTTTTTAAATCTTTGACCACAAAAGAAACTGGGAGAATTGCTGATCCTGCTTTGGATTTTAATGCATTTTCAATTTAGATTAAAAATAGTGACACTCTAGTTCTAACAACTGTCTGTCAGTCTTTCTTTTAATACATCCTATCTGAGTGAACTGTGTGGGGGAAAAACACTTCCATCCGTGTGCAAGTGGGTAGCTGGGAGGATTTTGGAGGATTTGTATGTGCTTTTATGTACGATAATAATAGCAGGGACTGTTGGTTTGAACTAAAGCATGGTTTGAATTAAAGTATGACACTCAACACCTATTTAGGCAAAATGTCCTTAGCACATTTACTAAATAAAGTTATCAGCCATCAAATTGGATATATTGCGCTGCTGCAAGTATGTTGAGTTAGCATGTCTCTCAACCTCTTGGGACTATTTCTTTAATCAACAGCATACAGCCCCTTTTTTCTATTTGTGCTACCTAGCTGACAGTCCCTGAGTGCTGACAGCCACTGCAGCGCCTGTCCATCTGCAGTATTTCCCTTGTGGCATCAACATATTGCTAGAATCAGAGAAAAACCTTGAGGCTCTGATAAAGTATCAGCGTTTCAGCGATAGGGAGTAACTCGCTTTGTGTTTGGACTGTGACTTTTAGACCTCAT
This sequence comes from Etheostoma cragini, assembly GCF_013103735.1. Classification (NCBI taxonomy): domain Eukaryota; kingdom Metazoa; phylum Chordata; class Actinopteri; order Perciformes; family Percidae; genus Etheostoma; species Etheostoma cragini. Next base: position 29,199,243 of record NC_048415.1, read on the forward strand.
ACAATGACCAGAGCAGCTGATTTTGGGCTATTATTACACTTGCAGCAGACAACAGGCCTTGTCACTACTCAGGGAGGATAGAACTGATTGTTATGCCCTGTGGGGTTTAATATAAAAGATCAAATTTCAATATTTTGTGCGGAACTAGCCTGGGCTCTAATCTAAGGTATGCCCTTACACCATGCGCTGGTCCCCAAAATACACAGATGGGCAAAGCCAATTTCAAGCTCAGGAAATTACTGTTGGAGTGCTGCGTGGGATGGTCATATGGTCACCACAGAAATAGAGCCCTCTATGTACATTTTAAACACGAAAAGAGACTTTCTTTGGAATGCCATACACAAGAGCTCATTAAATTATTTGCTGCTACCTCATAGTTCATATCTTGTTCATGGTTTTTAGCTCATGCTCAGTTTCCTCACCCACACTTCTTCTCTCTCAGCGGAGTCAACGTGTTTACCGATGGTCTCTTAATACACCAATCTCCTCTCTGCACACACACAATCCATCACCTTTGCTTTTACCTGTCAGCAACGACATGCACACACTGCATCCTGAGACTCATTCCTAGGTGTTACATGTCAATCTGCTTGGCCCTTTACAATACACACACACACACACAGTAGCTTACTGGTTAAATGGACCTTGAAAACACAGTGAAGTTATAAGTTACAGTGAAGAACAAGCGGGAACATAAGTCAACTCACACACACACACACACACACACACACACACACAAACACACACACACACACACAGCCTATTTGACCAGTTCCCAATACGCTTAATGAAAGAAGTGATGAGTTATTGACAGCTGCTGGGTTTCTGAAGCTGCTGAGGTGTCTATTGCTGCCGATGTGCTGACACACAAACAAACACACAGGGTGTGTGCGCAATAAGCAATTTGTTGTCATTTAAGGGGAGAAGGGGGCGGTTCATTTCACTCACCCGCAACTTTTCAGTTCTAAATTTTTAATCAAGTTAAGTAATTTAGAGAACATCCAAGATCCAAGACAAAACTAACAATGGGGCGGGACTCTGAAAAGAAAGTGGCAAATGCAAATCTGTCTGCTACTTCAAGACCACAGACAGCACCATGGATTTATCAGTACACAGCACAGTTAAGGGACGTCAGCACCATGAATGATAACTGTAACGTAACTATAAATATATAGTTTTAAAAGTAATTCTTGCTAGGGAGTCACGTGATTGGCTTAACAGAGATGGCAGCTTAAGGTTTAGCTTCTGGCACAATTTTGCCAAATAGTTGTGTTATATGGTTCTAACTCTGATATCCTATCACTTTGTGCTTGATAAAGTCATTTAAAGCAGAATGGCAAACAACAACAAAACCCTACGCGGCGATAAAGCTATCATTGCAGAGGCATTGCTGGAGAAAAAGAAAAGCTACCTCAAACAACATTTTTCTCAGATTCAGTCTCAGATTCAACAGAAGCAAGAAGAGACAAGAAGTTTACTGCTATCCATGCTATCTATCTATCTACTACTATTGCTGAGAGCACTGTGGAAGAAGATCAGGATTAAAACAACTGCCTGATGGACATGGACTCTTGGTTTGTCTTAATCTCTTAATGTGTTCTAGTTTAATTCGACTGAGTACAGAGACTGTGTTTTTGAATGACATATCTGTCTTGTTTAATATAGCCTTCACTTTATAGGTAAATTAGGCCACTACTAGGTTAGAGATTCCTTTCCAAGGTGCTTTTTTGTGCTTTTTGTTGACCAACCAGATAACTTTGGGCTGCGTTTCTTTTTGCTGCCCGTGTCAAACCATGATCACAGATGTATGTTGAGTGTTAGCCTTCTAGCTTGTTAAAAAACGCATAGGTCACTGGGGTTCAGGCGCAAGCCGCAAATGCTTTGAAATCATGGGCCAGCAGCTTGGGTCTTATAGATGTTTGGCGTGCCGTTCCCAGCTGTAAAGATTATTCCTTTTTCTCAGCTAGACTTAAACTTTTTCCAGAATAGACTTTCTTTTTGCGTCCCCTCAATTATTTCATTTAATTGATGAAGCTATGTTACTCCCAATGGCATAGTCTGACCATAAAGGGGTCCTTTGCATCACCAACCTAGACCGTCTGTCTCAACGTGCTACTAGATGGCGCTTTAAAATAATTCCTACATCACTCAGTTTACGGCAGAATTCCAGATATCTGCAGAATTGATGTCGGCTCTGTAGAAGACCCCAGGATATTGTGGGATGCAATAAAAGGTTTTAAAGGAGCAGGACCATACTATTCTGCGACACAAAGCTCAAGACAAACCTTGAAGTTGAAGCTGTTGTTGAGAACAACATTCTGAAACAGAAATCTAAATTTCTAATTCATAGAATGAGCTATTAGTTGCTATTAGTTTCAGAGTTCTAGACCTAGTCATCTACCTGCCATGAGTTTAAGGTCCAGTGACCATTTTGCAGATATTCCTGCTTTTAAATCTTCAGATGGTAATATTACAACTGAACCTGTTTAAATAAATAAATCCTTTTCAGATATTGTATTCCCCTTCCCAGAGGTTAATTAGGATAAAACACACTTTGATAGCTTGTTGAATCAGCTTGACTTGCCTCCATTATCAGCAGATGAATCATCTTACTAAGGCAAATTGATCAATTTAGAGGAACCAAGATTTGCAGTACAGAATATGAAAACGGTAAAATTTCTGGGCTTTGATGGGATCCCCCCAGAATTAGAGTCTTAACCAGACGCACCTCCTTGTCTTTGTTTCCAGTTTCTAGATCTTCACCTAGAGTCCTGCACTGTCCTCTCTCTCGAGCCTCTGGCTCAAGACAGGACCCTTTGGTTGTCCTGGTTTAGATTGAGTTCCCCTCCTCCCCCCCGCGGTCTCGCATTGCCAGATCTCCACAACATTGTGTCAGCGATAGAGTAGCAATCTATATTCATTTTAGTTTCTAGCTTACATTTAGGTTAAGTTGTTTCCGCATTTGTGTGCAAGGTGACTTATGATGTGGGGGTCTGGGGGTCCACCCCCTAAAAATTTTGAGCATTAAATACTTCTTGTCCTGCATTAATACAAATCCTGCATTGTGGTGAATTTATATGCACCTATTTTTTTTTTCTTTTACCTTTTTTTGAATCTATTTATGCTGACAGTATCTTTATGTAAAGGGAAACAAAGATTACAATCCAAATATGAAAACCTAATGGAATATATTGCAGTACGGCTCTCAGGCATTCTGTATTGCTTTCATATATTTATTCTCCTTTAGTTTGACTTTTTTAGTTATATCTGAGTCACTCTCATTTACTCTTCCCTTTTTTGCGTGTTTTGCTGTGGAAGTAACCTCCTTAAATATGACAATTATTCCCCTGAATGATACACAAATTAATTTTAATTTATTAATAAACCCCTAGACTGTAATATTTCAGATGGTTTTGAGCAGCATTTCTGCTCATGCTGAAAACTTTGTACATATTCAAAGTATAGCTCATCTATGTTCTCTGAGAATTGGAGTTATGATATTTTGAGAAAAATAAAATGATAATACAGTAGGCTATAACAAGAATAAAGTAAACATAATTTCAGAAAATAATCCACCTGCATTATGTGATTGCTCTGGTGATCCGTTAGGTCTCAGACCTCCTGACAGACAAAGAGCCCCGTTTGAGAACTGGTCTCTGAATTAGACAGTTTAGGGACATGGCTGTACGCTGCACTACATCAGAGGTGGAAACGCAAAACTACGGCAGAATAGGGACACATTTGCCGCAGCAGAGAATGTCCATTATAAACCTGAGGCTGCACAGACCACGGAAGGCGCAATACAGCAGTTCCCGTGGTCTGTGCCGCTGCTGGTCTCTATTTTTACAGCGAGAGTGGACACTGAGAGATGCACAGCTCTGCTTCAGGGCTCCGTGTGTTTGAGTCTGACCCATAGACTGGAAATGTCACGTCACAGTTACTTCAAAGTAAATCATTAGTTTGAAGTTTTCCCCCAATTAGGACATCCTCAACAATAATCATCAATTCAATCCAATAATCAGGTTGAAGGGGCGTCCTAGGATGAACATATTTTATAACGCTTGTCAGTCTAATTCTATTATTAAAAGGAAGTGGACCTAACACATTGGACGCCCTAGGCAATCACCTAGGTCGCCTATAGCTTTGCCGGCCCTGGCTCAAGCTATTTTCCAATCGATAAGAGTGTCACCAATATGCGTTGCGGACGATGTTTTTTTTACAAATCCCCTCTCAGTCTCTTCCTCACCTTCTATCATTATGAGAGGAGTATGAAACCTTATCAGGCTTTAAAATTAACTGGTCACCATCTGCACTACTTCATTTAAATTATCCTGCTCCTGCTTGCAATTCAATCATCCCTGCTAACATCCCCATTCTTAAGCAGTTTAAATATTTAAGCATTGAGGTTTTCCCCTGCTTAAACCAGATTTTTAAGCACAACCATTCTATTAATCTGAAGATGTGGACAAATTGTGTATTCAAGCCCGTTTCTCTGTGGCTTTCCCCAGGATTAATTTCATGAGTTGTTGTGGTTGTGAATATCTCTGTTGTTTCTTTGTACATTTATGTTGCTGTTTCCTGTTTTGTTTATTGATTATTGTGTGTTTGTTCTCTTTTCTGTTGTAGCCTGTGTTTTCTCCCTTGTCTTGTCTAGCTGTAGTTCCTGTCTTGTGTCTTCCCTTGAGTGTCTGTATGTTCTGTTTCCTGTTTTATTTTGATAGTCTTGTTCTCTGTCTAGCCTTGTCTAGTTTGACTTGTTTGTCTTGTATGCTCGTGAACTCCTGTGTTTAGCCTTTGTGTTGAAATGAATTTTCAAAAGTCTTGGGTTCACAAAAGTATCGTAATATTGTAATATCACTTTTTGAATAAGAGTGTTTGCTTGGACTCACCGGTGCGTTTTTTGTCCTCAGAGGCTTAACCTCCCGGGAAACTCCAAAGTGCCCTTCAGCAAGGCACCAAACATCTCTCCATTACTGGGGTAAAATGTTATTTCCCCTTGCGGGATTAAAGTATCTTAATCAGTGTGGATGCTCACATCGTTGTTGTTATAGTTATTTTCATAGATAGAGTTCTTGGTGTGGACGGCCCTTAAAGCTACTGATATTTCAGAGCCTGGTTGGGCCATAGATTCTAACAAAACTCAGTCAGATAAAGGATTATTGAGTCAGGCAGACTAGGCTAACATAGACTAGTCTGTGTGCGTACATGCTTTGAGTGGCAGTAGATTTTAGGGTCCAATTAGAGCCATTGACTTAATGCACCAGTGAGGCTAATTACTGGATTTACAATAATGAGCATGTACAAAATTGCAAACCCACACACACACACACAAATCTGACTGGTGCTGCTGTCTGAGAGAACAAGCAATGAAGGAGTTATGGTTAAGTTTGTGACACCCACGCACACCCACACCCACATGAAATTAACAAACATATCCACCCCAGTGATATTCTACCCTTTTCCCTCACTTCCTTCCACCGTCCCCTCCTCCTCCTCATCCTCCTCCTCCTCTTCCTCCTCCCCCTCCTCTTCCTCCTCCCCCTCCTTCTCCTCCCTGTCCTCCCCACATTTGGGGTGTAATTAAACATTAAACCTAGTTGCTGAATGGTGTCAACTTCCTAATAATTTTATCTTGAGAAACAGATAAAGACAGAGAGACAGGTCAAGAGTGGAAACAAAGTTGGAGAGGCTGGGCAGAGTGATTGAAACCCTGAACAACAGAGGATCCACAGTGACTAAATGTGACTGAAGTCCGGAGGATCTAGTGGTGGTCATCTTGAACACGGTCTCAGAGCAGTTCCTGAAATTATAGCGTTATTTTTAATCTATTGATTCATGTTCACGATTTTCTTGTTTGTTTTTTTGTGTTGCTGAAAACGTAATGTATTTGTGCTGATCACTACATAATGGGAGGCATCAATTTCGGAAAAGAAAAACTGGGAAACTGGGAATGAGCCGTGGTCTCTGGGGGACGCACCGGTTGGGTTTAGGAAAAGAACAATGGGGACATAATAATAATAATTTATACTGTATATTGATCCTCAATGGGGAAATTACTATTTAAAAATGACACACCGGGGAAATGACACGCTACACACCGGGAAATGAGAACTGTCAAAGGACACGGCACATTCCTTGGTGAAAGTCCTGTGGTATTTGACACATCACCACCCCAGCCAACCTCCTTACGCAGATTTTTGGCATTTAATAATACTCGCTACCATAGTCCTGCTGTGACCACGAAACATGCTTCCCATTTAAATAAATTATTTTAAAACTCGTCCTAAACAACCTAAACCTTCATAAAACATTATGACCAGGGTTATCGCGTGACGCAGGTGTTTGTGTGTGTTTGTGTATCATCGATGGGGACAGACTATGTTTTTTATAATAATCATACCGTTTTTGGAGAATTAGGCTATATTAGTAGTGGAATTATTATCAGCAAAATGTATTTAAGTTCTAGGCCATAAAGTGAAGTAAAATTTGCCTTTCAGTAGTTTATAACGATATTTCGGGATTAAGTTAGCCTACTGTTACATTAATGTTTATTGTATGCTTTTGTATGCCAGTGTCAAGTTTCAATTGTAACAGTAGTTGGTTGTTTCTAGTGAGGAAGGATGTTTTATGTTAAATCATGTTATCATAAAAGAGTCAATACATTTCAGTTTTTAATATATTGAATCGTGACTGCTCTCCTGCCAGTCAGCCCGGCACAACATCAGGTAAGTCACATTGAGTCCCTTCCTTTAGCCGGACCACAAAGGACAGTATCTTCACCTCAGCAGCTCTGTGAGTAGAGCAAACGACAAAGTCCAAACTGTTTAAGTTAGGTGTGTTATGCTAATCTATGTAGATCCTTTTCTCTAACTCTTACTACAGCCATTTATCCCTATCCCTTCCCCTACTAATGTCCAATCTTCAGTTTATTTTCCCACACTTGCTTTCTGAATCTGGTGCTTTGTTTTGTTTAGCTGCAGCTATTTGTGTGCATATCTCCTGGAAGCATGTCCCTCTGCCTCAGCTGTAACCTGTAAGCTGAACATCACATCAGGTTAGTCACAGTGAGTCACTTCTGAGCGGTGGCAGCAAGTTTTGACTCTCTCTTCTCCATAGCTTAGGAATCCCACAAAATTCTAGATCTTGATGTTATGATGTTAAAATATTTTTTTTTATTATGCATATTGTGTTTTGTTCTTTATATTATGACATGCTTCCCCTTTATCTCCTTGCTTTCAGTTTTGTGATACATCATAATATATTAACAGTAAACATTTTCATCAAAGGGTATAATATTGTACAAAAAAATTAAGCACAACAATTTGCATCATATCTTAAAATAAAAGGTGTCTATGATACAGATATATAAAAGCACAGCAATTATTTTTATTTTTTTAGATTATTGTTTGGGGCTTTTCCCTCAGGGGAGAGATGGGATGACACAGAGGTCGGATTGGAACCCAGGCCGCTGCAAAGGACTCAGCCTACATGGGGCGCACACTCTACTGGGTGAGCTAGAGGTCGCCCCAAAGCACACCACTTTAAAAGAAATGTTGCATGCTATATTTTTAGCTGTCATTACAGTTTAGCCAACAAAAAGTCAGGTAACGGTCACCATGAGGGACTGTTCGTGACGGTCGTCTGGGTTGTGACAGCCATGACAGTTAAGTTTAGCCAACAGAAGGTCACTGTGAGACTGGTACTGGTCACCGCGAGGTGACAGTCATGACACGAGTTGTGACTGTCATGATTAGCCGAAAAAAGTTTCTGTGAAAGGTGACATGACAGTTAAGTTTAGGCACTAAAATGACTAGTTAAGGTCCGAAAAAGATAGTGGTTTGGGTAAAAACACCAGTCCCTTAACTATTACTTCTGAGAGACAAACTCCTCTCCCTGGTTAAAAGTCTTGTGTTTTGGAACACACCCACCACCCAAACGTCCACCATACACTGATTATTGCAGCCTTAAACTAGCTGCTCCAGTTAAATAACTACGGACATGCGCTGCCTTACAACAAACTAATAAATATATGGAATACATATGAATTACAGTATATTACTTTTTGTAGCTTTTATGTACGAATGATTCATGAGAACAGCCTGTCTATACAGCTGTCTGCACCGGCTCCGACGTCTCAGGCTTGTCTTGGGCATGAAAGCGTGAAAGTCTATTTCTTTTTTTTATATGTGAGGTTAATGCCCGATATAAAGGCCTGAATACATATGTATCTACATTTTGCAACCTAGCCCGAGCAGAGACTGGTGTGCCTCTGTACAGAGCCAGAAAGCAGCACATTCAGCTTTATAATATATTTTTACTGCCCATCATAAAGGGCCAGTGAATGTGTTTTTTCGTGATCTCAGTGAGTCTATTTTCTATTTACAAAGTAGCCTCATGTTGCACAGTGATGCAATATGAGTGCAATAGGCTACACTGAACCAATCACTGTTGGGAATTCAATTGCAGAAACTTCAGCATTATGAACAGCCCTTCACTACATTCCCTATATACCTGTCACAATACAAGATTAATGTTAAGGTTATTTTCATTTTAAAGCCACACATGGGCTGGTCCCTCTGTACATTTAACATTACCCTATGTACATTACCCATCTCCAACTCTCTGCCTCTTCCATCATCCAATTTTTTTTTTTTTGGTTCCACAATCAAGGCTAGTGGGTAAAGGAGAGAGAGAGTTTACTCTGGTTGTTTGTAAACATGCTATAAATAATCTTGATTTGATTTTATATGATACTGTGTCATAACTCCACCATCTGCTTGCCACAGCCACAGCAGCATGTTTATTTAATCACTACAATTGTTATTGAGAGAGAGTTTCTAGCATCTAAAAGATTATAACAGTTGCATTAATCCCATTCTATGTTTTTAGGAAATTGCACCCCCTAAGTTGTTTTCAAAAAGCACTGAGACGAGAGGGCAAAACAGAGGAAAATATCTGTGGGACTAAGATAAGAGTTAAAACAGGATTCCAACACTTTCAGGCAGCTGAAGCTCAGCATCAGTCTGCTGAACTGACCTCCACCCACACCACAGTCACCTTTGTCATCACTCTGTCTACATATGTTGGTGGATTTAAATAACTAGTGCAGTGCCAATTCAAAATAATATTTCTCCATTGGTATTTCTCCATTATACCCGGAAACATCCAAAACACCTAATATGCAAACAAACTGTAAACTACTGAATTACTGTGTACTGAATGACTGTGTATTTCTACTTCCAAGGAAAATACTGTACAACTACATTTACCTTACAGAGAAATGCTACTGATTTTACTCACAAAATATGATTCATAATTAAACATAAAACAATCCAACATTACATAAGTCAAATTTAGTACATTAGGCTGATAATGCCTCTCTTACACTCTTCAAATTTAAACAGTTTTAGTCTAATATTAATAGTTTAACTGCAGAAAGAAAATGTTTTGAGTACTCTACAACTGCCAATACCAAAATCAACAACTCAAACCCAATCCAGTTTTGGATTCATTCACTGCAGTTTTGCGGTCATTTCTTTTGGTAAAAATGTTTTCCTTCATGAATTTTGTCAGCTATTTTTATAATTAGTTTTATTTGTGTCATATATGTTATGAGATAATATTAAACAATCCAACCAATAATTTTGTCATTTTAGTTGTTGAAAAAGTAATAGTTGAAAGAAAAAAAAAATCTTTTTTTTGCTCACAGAATCCTCAGAGACTTTGTGTGTACTGAACTCAATAACACACAGTGCAAATGACAATTACCAGACTATTACTTTATCGGGTGGCAGCATGACTTTTTTTTTCATAACAATAGACAGCAAAATAGCAAATTTTACAATGTCAAAAGTCAGAAAAATCTGTTTTATGTGGGTTTCATATGGTGCTAAAACAGTATCATAAGTATTTGCAACTTGTAAAACACAATGCACAATTAATGCAGAGTATAAGCAAATATGTTTCCGTGTCCATGCATCTAATTTGTAACTCATATTTCAACATTTGTATTTAAGCATTTATTAGTTAGTATTTTTCAATGTAAACATATTTGTAAATCTTCTATTTGTGAGGGTATTGAGACTGTTTTTCAGCCCCGTTGTTGTCACAAACAATTCGTGTCTCAAGTGATGATCCCAGCGCGCCATCAAGTAGATGGCGATAATGCACTTATAAATAAATTACATTTATGTTTACAGCATCATTGCTGCAGTATATTTACGTTTACCTTCTTGTACAGCTTGAACAGCAATGCTAACTTATATTTAAGCATATATTTAACCCGGTGCGTGGAAATTACTGTACTGAAAAACATGGTTACAATATGTCGAGCAAATGTTACATTTATATTCTTTATAGTTTAACTTAACAACATCATCTTAAATTTGTAGGTATGGCAACAGCTACAGTGTAAAACTTGAGGAGAGAGAGACCATTAAAAAAGGCTTAACTTTGTAACCTTATTTTACATATCACTGTTTTAGACAAGCATGGTTGATATCAATGGATTCCTTAGATCAGTGATCATCAACTGGCGGCCCGCGGGCCGAATGCGGCCCGCCAAGCCGTTCGATCCGGCCCGCGACTGGAT
>NC_048415.1:29209933-29221296 GCF_013103735.1 Etheostoma cragini
TTATTTAAGGATCCGGCCCCCAAGGAGACTGTCTGGAAAATTCTGGCCCTCTGACAAATATTGTTGATGACCCCTGCCTTAGATCGTCTAGTTTCACATGATACCATATGTATTCACTAGCTCGCTGACGAGTTTAAGCAGCGCTTAATAACATTTCAGACTGCCAATTCCATACAAAGACCAGGCAAACCGCATGTGACAGGGCTGACTTTAACAAGCTAAGTTAGCATCGCTGTTTAAGCTGTACAAGAACGTGAAAGAAAAATTTGCTTCAAAAATTAGCAAACTGTCACTGCCACAACAGCAATGCTGAAAACATAAATATAATTCATTTGATGACAAGGTCCAAATAAATAATATCAAATTCTGCTAACCGTCTCCGAAACATTTCAAACTGTCTCAAAAGTACCCACACAAATAGGAGGTTTACCAATACATTTACAATGAAAAATACTAAGTTCATTTACAAATGATGAAATACGAGATCCAAATTAGATGCACAGACACAGATACTCATTTGCAGATACAAATCACTGTATTCATTAGTGAATTGTGTTTGCGGATTCAAATTGCTCTCCATTAATTTCTGCATTGTGTCCCCAGGTCACAAATTAGAGGCACAGATACAACACAGATTTACGGATACGAATCACTCTGCATTCACTTGTGAATTGGGTTTTACAAGTTGCAAATACTTATGAGTCTGTTTTAACACCATAGTTTAAGCTGTTAGATAGACTATCTGGCTTTGTATTGTATGTGGTGGCTGTGTGTGTTCTGGTTGCTATAGAGATTAATACAGCTCAATAGAGTTCGAGGAGGGTGATGTGTTGATGTGATCCATCAGCCAAACAAAGAGAAAGAGCGGTTATATTACCAAGAAAGTGTCTAGCGGTGCTAGTGTTAAGGCATTGATTTTTTTAGCAGAGATAACATTATTAGTGTCACAGTTCAGTATAGGTTAGTATGAAAAACGTACACAGTTTGAGCTGCCACTGCGCTCCTGTAGGATCTACCACGCCCATGTTCATTGCCTCCAAGGAAATGTTGAGTTTTGTTGTAAAGTTAGGGAAATGAAGAAGAGTTTTTTCTAACATCTGTATATCCAGCATCCACAATCAGAAAAATACATGGTGAAATACACAGCGGAGGTATTCATTTCTGTATCTGTAGCCTGCTGCGGATGGCTTACAGCTGTCTTCAGTCGCCGTACAACAGCCTCCTGGGTGTGACTGGGTGTGGCAAACAGACAGATAGACTACCTCAGAGAGAGTTCTGCATTTATAGTATCATTATACTTTAGGCAGTTGCAGCATGCCCCTGCAATACAGCAAGGGATTAATATTTCCTTTTGAACCAAATCATATTCAAATGTTTACTGTTACCAGAGCCAGCCCAAAAGCAAACCAAATGTCCGCTGACAGCTCTGTGGCTACAGAGGGCCCCCAAGAGTAAGAGTAAAAATGTCCCACAAGAATGTTTGAAACAGAGAAGGTTGGCCAATATGCTGACTCCACGAATTTCCAAAGCCCACGCAAATTACTTAAGGGCTTCACATCCCCTTTGTTTGTCAATATTTACAACTTAGATGAGAGTGAAGCGGAACTATCAAAAAAAAAAAAATGTTAGAGAGAAATTAAGGAACAGCAATCCGGTAAACTTATGTCAACAATTAACAAGTGAAGTTTGCAGTGCATCTCTCTCTGTCTGTTGACCTGTGTGTCTTGCTTGCTTGCATTCACGTCCGGTGTTCTGAGACTCCGTCTTACAAAACTGCAAGTATAAATAGAAGCAATGGTATTTAATCTGTGTTTAAAAGGTGAATTATTTTATTTTTGATTGTTGCATTCAGCCAAGCCATAGTATACTACAGACAATATTTCGTATTTGAAAACGTATAAAATGGAAATATGGGGAGTTTGAATGGGCCTGATACAGCTGATAAATTAATAATGTTTTTTTAGTTTTTGAGCAATTAAAGCATTGGCGTCATTGAGTCCAAGTGAATGTCAGTGCCAATTGTTGAGAGATTCATTCAAGGTGTTCCTGAGATATTACATTTACAAGAATGGGACAGGTGGGAGGTCACTGTGACATTGACCTTTAACCCTCCAAAGTTTATCTTGGAGTCCAAGTGGACATTTGAGCCACATTTCAAGAAACTTCCATCCAGGGGGGCCTGAGATATTACGTTCCCAAGAATGGGACTGAAACATAATGACTCTGGCCACAGCTTTGCTGGAGCGGTGGCACAAAAATAAAAAAATGTACTAAATCACAAACCTGAATTAAAAATGATGTTATAAGTGAGTGAGTTTTAATATATAGAGTATACAGACAGAGAGCAACAGAGAGACTGAAAAAAATCGATTAATGCCAAGGCTGGTCTATACCAGAGCACCTTTGGAGTAAATATGACTGCAGGACTTTAAGTTATTTATGTAGTCGTGCAACAGCAAATTACGTATCTCATTACTTCTCATTGTGGCAATAAGCTGTTATGTCATTCTTTTGTATTTGTTAGTGCAGCACATAAATATTATAGATGAGACACTAGGTAGCATTTGGGTTAGAGCTAATGACTTTTCATCTGCTCTCAAACAGAGAGTGGAAGGTGGAGACTGAAGGTGGACATGGCTGAGATGCATTTCAAAAGAAAAAATACCTAAACATAAAATCAAGATAACCAGACAGTAAGATGTGACAGGCTGTGTGATTTCGCAGAATGAATGCTGCTGAGCCTCCTCCAGCAAAACTAATCTGTCTTCAAAAGGGCTTATTTGTATGGCAATGATACTAATGAAGGACATTTTGACAGCATTATAACTCATTCATATTCACGCAAACTGAAGGTTTATCCTATAAAAGACAGCTTTACTGTATAAACATCAGAATAGCATATACATAACTTCAACTTTACTTACAGACATAATAATGCTCTCTTCTCAAAACTCTTGTGGAGTTTACCATCAAAGTGTCAAAGTGAAATATAGCCAAATTTACAGAGGCACAAAAACTGGTTTTCTCACCTGTTATTCTTACTTTTACATTTAGAAGCAACAGAGGCAGATACTGTATATTCAGACTTTTAGTCTCTAATATGAACTCCACAAACTGGGCAACCTCTAGGTTCCCAGGTACAGTGTGCGTCCCATGTAGGCCGCGGCCTAGCTTTCAAAACTAACCTGTGGCCCTTTGCTGCATGTAAGACCCCATCTCTATCCTTTTTCCTGTCTTCAAGCATTCCTGTCAATTAAAGGCCAGAAAAGCCCAAAAGATTATCTTAAATTAATAAAATGAACTCAAAAACCTACAGTATTCACCTAACATATTCAAGTAATCTCCATATGGAATTAAAAACCAGAATTACAGCCTTGCAGTTGGATGCCTCCGCCAACCAGTCAAGGTGCAGTTTACATTCATGTCTGCATGTAGTAAATAATTTTTACTACAAAATTGTAGGTATTAAGTGTATTTTTTGGCATGGATGCTGCATTCCCATCTTCTGCCCAGCAGCACAGAAGATCATAATAATCATCATAGATTAAAGATTAATGTCACCAATTTGGTATCCGACTAAATGTCTCCCAATGTGTTCCTATATAATGACATTGAATAATGGTAAGAAAAGTGTTATTGCAGAACATTATGATGTAACATGTAAGTTGACCTTTGACTTTTGTCATCACTTCATACTTTTATCCTATTATATATTTGTGTAAAAAAATAGCATATGCATTTTGTGGGTAAATCAATATTTGTGCCCATACGGAGCTCATATTGCTGTTCTGCCGATCACAAAGGGAGAGAGAAAGTGGACAAAACAGGCATCACTAACAGCACTACTGGCAACAATGCAAACTACAGTGCATTAGTTAGTGCCATGGTTAACTCACTCACCTGGGACGCAAACGTTATCAGAGGAACCTCTGGATGAGTAGCTGTGTGATAACCCAGTTAAAGTATTAGCCACATCCTGCATCACCCTGTTGGGCTTCTAATTTGCAATAATAACGGGCTTGCTCTACATTATCCCCTATATATTCACCAGCATGCTATTCCAAAATTATAGAATGTCTTACACAACCGGAGGGGTTATAAATCCTTCTCAACCCTCCCATCCACTCCTAAAACAGCAAACAAACCCTTAACAATGTAGAAGAAGAAGAACTCATGAAGAGAAGCCATGTAAGCAAACAAAAGTGATCATTCACAACTCATGATTTCTTTTGTATGTCTATAACCACCCCACTGCCCTATCCACACCAAGCTGTGTCTCATTACCAAGCCAGGGTGACACCTTGGCTCCGGTGGTGAGCATCCAACAAACACACCATCTGGCCGAGCATCACCTTGTCCGTTTACTTCAGCATGCACACACAAAAACACAAAAGAACTTCCACAGAAAGAAAAATACTCTGACATACAGGCATATGGTCAAGCCATATCCTCATTACTATGGATTTATGTTTGCTAACCTGTAATAATGCCCGCTTTCCTACATATATGTCTAATGTGACATTTTGCTGGCACCACACTGTAAAATACTAAGTTCAGATGACTTCGCCATGCCAACAAGCCATGTGAAGAACTGGGTAGCAGTGGTAGTCTATGTGTATCTATGGGTACATGGGCCTGGGCATGAGGCCAGCATTACAGTGTGCAGCCTGCTCTATTTCTCCATACCCAATTTAACATCACAGCATAATTAAGGGAACTTGGCAGCCCCCTAACAGCTTATTTCATAGTCCCCTGCACTAGACTAGGGGTTGTTGAAGGGGACTGCTGGATCCCATGTAGCACAAAATATCCCACCAACACGTAAGGATGGCTTTCTGTTACCATAAATAAATAAATTATTAGTAGTAATAACTAATTATTAATTAAGTAATAATTATTAGTTATTCTGTTATTAATGTTAACCTGATTTTCTCAAGATCTCACTAGAAGTTCACATGCCATACTAATGCAATGACAACAGTCACATGTCCTGAGCAAAAACAGCTCACAGTGAAAATAGGTACAGAAGAGAATCATACGTTAGACGTCGCAAGTGGTTTGCACCACTGCACATCATCGTTTGTTTCAACTTGCTCAAGCCTTTAAGACTTTCTTGGAGTAAATCTTAAATGTGTAGACATGTCTTACCAGTTAGTACTTTGGTCTAGTAACTGTGGCATGGGCAGAACATCGCTAGCTGTTTCAGCTATGTTTAGTCAGTATTAGGAGTACTTAATGCTTCTAAGATGATGCAAACCCAAAACGCTAAATCATTAGCATGTACACTAGCCAGCTAAATAAGTTCTCTTGCCTCCCAAAATAACTCAATCAAAAGACACTGAATCAATTTAGGGGTGGAAATCATCATTTGTGTGGCATTAGTGTTAGTTGAGGGGTATTCCTTTATTAATGCATTTCCTTGACTTATTTTGCAGCTACGTCAATACTGGTCAATACTGTCAAATCAACAGCCTTCCAGTACTGTGACATTTCTTTTGGCTGTAGTGCGTCGTGTATGTCTGTCTGTGTGTGTGTGTGTATCTATGTACACACACACAATTGATGTTGTGTGAGAGTTTGTAAACAGATGTGTTGATCTTTGATTCAAGTTTTTGTATTCTTCGTTCACTGTTGAGGTTTGTGAATTCAAGGCAACACTTGGTGAGTAAAAAATATGTTAAAGGTCCATTTAAGGGGGTAGTATTACTTTAAGAATTTTGGAGATCCAGATGGAAATTGTTATATAAATAAGCTACTGTTGGATGTTATTAGAACAGCAATAAAAACATTTTTGTGTCATGCTCATTTTTACGCAAAAAAATATTTAATCATCTCTAATTTACTTTCTTAATTGTCTTTCCCCTTTGTTTTTTTTCAATTCAAGGTGTACCTGGTTTGCTACTACAGTGCATTGCTGATCGACAGGCTGACTGCAACAAACAGATACCTTAGAACTATAATGATCTTAATAAGGATGCGGTACAAGAAAAACAACATTATAATTAATTTATTAACTCTCATTTCCTCTCTCCTGCTGTTGCACAAGCTAACGTTATTGTTTACTGATAGTGTACAGCTGCCTTTCCATCATCATTGAAACAAATAGCTTCATGCATTACATAGTTGTACGGCCGTTTTGGAAAGGGTCCCCATAAATAATGACTGAGTGAAAATGAAACTATGGGGAAAGCTGTTACTTACCACCACGCCGTGTCTATCTGCACTGTTCACAATGTGCTGCTTCTGAAATATACATGAGGCAAAAATGTGTCCCCGCTATGGCTGCAGCAACAGAACACCAAACAATAGCAGGAGTGAAGAATAAAAGATTTTTTGTGAGATGAATCTTAGAAATGGGGCAACGTTATGACATTTGTATCCCTGCCTCTTAGTGCAGTTGCTGTTGCTGTAATTTGGAGAGCTATCATGGCTAGTATTTGCGATGTTCAAATGTCCTTCATTTAATATTCAGGAAAGAAAAAAATAAGCTGCTTATTTATTTATTGTAATGCAAGTGTCATGAATATGTATGAGCAGCTATCAATGCTGTCACCTTGAGCAGTGTTGCATGCACGTGTGTGTGCGTATGTGCACATTTGTGCGTGTGTGTGGGCTTGAGCTTACGTGGGTGGGTGGATACTGATGCGTGTGTAACTATTTGGAAAAACAGTTTATACAACCACCCAAGGTCATACTTTTCTCTTATTTTTGACACTTCCCTGACCAGGCAACAAGACTATTCAAACAGCCCTGGACAGATACCACATTTAATGAATGTTTTCAACCAGAGTGACTTGTTTAATTCAGACAATATTCCTATTACTAGAGATATTTGACATGTTGTGTGTTGTATAATTCAAAGTGGATGTCAGGGCTGCAAAATATATATATATTCTTTTTAATCAAATATCACACATTTCTTTTTTCTCATTTTCTCAGATGTACTTTCTTTCTATGCTGGGCACACTAAGCATTTTGTTTATTAGTGCAGATGATCAATAGACACATTTAAGCTGGATTTAGATATCATGATATCATCTCTGGCATTTTGACTTTTGTTTAAGATTATTTTCTGTTGGCTTTTCCACCTTTAATTCTTGACAGGTTAGCTAAGTGAGAACGGGGGAAGACATGCAGGAAATTATCCCAGGTCCGATTTGAACCCTGAACCTTTGCATCAAGGCGTAAAACCTCTCAGTATATGTGTCCCTCCTCTACCACTGAACCAAACTGGCCACCGGCATTTGACTTTTGATTATGCCATTATTTAATTATTTTTAGTGATGGGTGTTTTTTGCTTGGCCTGTGGTTTTGCTACTTGTAGCTTTCTCCAGAACTATTGTACCCAGTAATATATTACAGAAGGTCTCCAATGCTACTTACCTATGTACTGCTGACTTACTGGATACTTCTACATCAGAGAAAAACATTGTACTCTCTGCTCTAATAATTAGGCATGCAATTAACACATCTGTAAAAATATTGTGTTAATTAAAACTCAACTCCTGGCTATTGTGGATTAAGGAAACAGGTAAACTGGCTTCAAAAGTGAGTTTTCTCAAAGTGCTGTGGGTAGACTTTAAAATATGTTATTTAAATGTTACATTAGTACATTTAAAACTGATTAAAAACGTGTGATTGATTTGCAAAACTAAATAAACAGATATTTAAATAGATTTAAACAGAAAGAGTCAATAAAAAATGTTGGCACATGAAATGCTGGTCTTTGAAACATGTTCTTGTTCAGTACAGAGAGATGCTTTTATGAAAATCTGTAAATTGGTTTCTTTGCTTTTTTTATGACTTGGTTTACTGTAATATCTGCTTGGGATGCAGTTTGTTGTGCCATTATTCAGTAGTTTTCTCTGACTTCAACTCTTGGAAGCCCATTCAACACATTAAGATTTAATTAGACAGGACATTATTAAAACCCATTGTGGGATATCTCTTGGGGCATTATTTGTGTGTGATTTATGTTTAAGTATGGCTAATGTGTATATTTTTGTTTGGTTGATATTTATATATGGTGCTGTTAGATGTAAGAATTTTTGGTTTATTGTTAATTAACATAATAATCCTTTGAGAGATGGGCCATGTAATTGACCTGACACACAAATAATAAAGTCAATCAATCATTGAACCCTTTTCACTGACAATTAGTGCAGTATAGACAGCTGTTGAGTTGTGCCGAAATTTAAAAAAACACAGCTGGATTCTCAGATATCACAAGATCCTGGGAGAATCACACTAACTTCCATCTTGTCAGGCCCTATGTAATGTGTTTTTGTCCAAACAGCAGTGGACAGAACCCATTAGCAACTGGTGAGGAGCTACTGACTGTTTGTTGAAAAACACCATGGCAGATGTGATTAGCGGGAGATTTATATGAAAGTTCTTGTTTTAAATTTACGTTCACGGCTTTAACTGTAAAAGGTAAAACCAGGAAAGAGGAAAAATGCACCGTTGACAATGTGGAACTAAATAAAACCCATCTTCGTTCACGCTGGCTCCAACTACAGAACCTCTGTGTTTAAATTTTGTTATCTGCTTAAGTAGGTGCAATTCAGAGTGACCGGACTGAGAAATCCAATTGGAATCGCATTTTGAACCCCCTCCAAAATTGGTTTGGATCTTATTTGTAACAACCGCATTTTCATGTTGCTGTTCAGGCTTCAATCTGGTTACAGTCTGGATATTTGCCAAAAACTGGATTGGAACATGGCCTTAGACACCCACCAATATCTCTTCACAGCTCACCTGCTTGAGGGTGCGCCCCATGTCCCAGGGCTCAGTCCTTGACACAGCTGCAGGTTCAATTCTGACCTGTGGCCCTTTGCTGCATGTCATTCTCCCTCTCTCTCCTCTTTCAAATTTCCAGCTGTCCTGTATAATAATGGCCTCAAATGCCCAAAAAGATCATCTTAAAAAAAAGAAAAGTTGTATATTGTAAAAACATACAAAAGTCTCACCATGCTTAGCTGTAAATGTTATTACCAAAGTTAAAGGTTTCTTGATTTTATTCAACAAATGTTTAAGTATCATCATTATTCTGTCATATATTAACTTTTTTTTAAAAGGTCTCTTACAGCTAGCACACACGGCATGCGCAAGTGTTGCATGGCATAAATATTTGCCATCGTTCTTGCTCTCTCTCTCTCTAACTCTCTCTCTCTCTCTTCATTAGAAAAAGACCGAACAAGTGGGGAAAACTGTGGTAATTGTAGCCTGTATGTGGCTGTGTGTGTGTGTGTGTGCGTGTGTGTGTGTGTGTGTGTGTGCATGTGGGGGTGAGTGTGTGTCTCTCTCTCTCTCTCTATGTCCATCTGTCAGTCTCTCTCTGTGTGCCGGATCACGGCTGTTTTATTTTGAAATGGGTATATTTTGGTAAAATATCCAGCTGCATTGTGGTCTTCCTGTTTGTGATTACCTGTCAGGCTTGACGCACGTGGGCGGCGAAATAAAAATAGCTGCCCTACGCTGCTATAAAAGACGCTCACGTGTGCGGTGTGTTCCAGCTGTTAGATGTCATCCAGTTGGTCTGTAGAGCAGGCTTGTTCTCTACCAACACATCACTAACTGTCAAATTATAATTATTACCAACACAGAGTTAGATAATCCTTGTAAAATTGTAAAAGTTGTTAGGCAACTTGCATTTTAACAATCTCAAATCGGAAGTTTTAAAATCAATCTGCAACACAGTTAAACATCACTTAGTATAACAAGCAGATGCTGAATAAGATGCAGTTGAAAGAATTGGAAAAACAAATACACCTTGCGTCAAATTTCTTTGGTTGAACTACTTGTTTCCAGGTCGATAATCAACTTTTATGCTAAAGTATCATTAGAGTATGCTGTAAAGTAAAGAGATAAATGGAAAAAAAACATAAAGTTGATTAACCCAACGGAATGTGTCCATTCACAGCTTGGTGACAAAATCAAATATTGACAATCATTTAATCAGATTTTTCAATAAGTTTGTAATCTTCCATTATACTTAAAGTAGCAGGCTGTGAATATCTATGTCACTGTTACTCAAAGAATATGTAAATAGGTATTAAAATTAGCTGAGTTTGTCTCAGTTGGGGTCCAAAACCCCGTCAGAGAGGACAGAACTTTAAATTATCCTGACATAGACAAAGATACCCATATCCATCGCTTGATCAAGATAGAAATACACGCACACACACACACACACACACACACACACATCACAATGCACTCACATAAGAAGAAACACCACAAGCACGGAGAAGTTAAGTTGTGAGTGAAGGTGACAGAGCCCCTCAAGAACACAAGAACACAAGACCGGCCATACTTATTCCTGCCTTAGATTTGCTCCACTCTGTTAGTGTATCTTTGTATGCATGTGTTTGCGCCCCCTCCCACAGGATCCTCCTTCAACAACTACAAAACGGGGACAAAGCTGGAGGAATAAAGAGAAAAAAGAAGACAGGAGCCAGAGAAAAGGACGGAGAGGGAAAGTGAGATGTGGGAGGGTGAATAGGTCAGGACAGATAGAAAGACAGAGACAGACGCAAGGGAAAAAGCCAACTGGTGCAGAGGTAGAATAGATGGAAAGCAAGAGACACAAGGAGAAAAAAAAGATGAGGGAGAAGGAAAACAGTAAAAAAAATCCCCTTCTGTGAAGTTGCCTGCATCTTGACGAAATTCACATCAACAGTGGAGTTTCTATTCTAAACCCCTCCGGAGTGGAGACAGCGCACAGAAATTTCAGAATAATGCAACATGTAAAAATACTGTATTTCCGGAACTATTTAAGATATTAAACAGCTTTGTGCATGAACTGGGATATGGCCTAGTTTGCAGTTAAATGTCCTAGTTTGGGTTTTAAAAGCCCAGTGCTTAAGTCAACATAAAGTAAACATAAAAGGAATTCCATATTAAAGACAGTTTTTTTCCTCCTTTGTTTTACAAGGTCTGACAGAAATAAAGGGTGAGCAGTTGATTCCATTAAGCGCACCAGCAGTTAGATGTAGGACCCCAGTACTCAGCAGCAGCTGGCATTGACAGTAAAAGTGACTACAACTACTACACAGCAAATGAAGGGTGTCGTTATGCCACACATTAGAGTGGAGCCTTTTACAGGTCCACCTAGGACCAGTGCTAAATTTAACTCTAATCGGATTGTTTCACCTTTTAAAACTTGGGTCTGTGTGACTAATACTTAAGTGGATCAAAATAGATCAGAATATATTGAGAATTACCTCTGGTCAGTTGGTACGTCATAAGCAATGCAGACATTTGTTTAGGTAATCAATAGCCTATGTTAATAATAATAATAATAATAATACATTTTATTTAACAGCGCCTTTCTAACACTCAAGGACGCTTTACAGACAATA
>NC_048415.1:29221396-29230175 GCF_013103735.1 Etheostoma cragini
GATCGGCAGATACTATTTATGTGTGACTGAAAGGAGAGGGAGGAATCGAGGATGACGCCCAGACTCTTGACCTGAGGGTAACGGGAGACCAAGGAGTTGTCGATTGGGAGTTTGAAACTATTGATTTTGGATAGGGTGGATTGGTGGCTACGAGGAGGAGTTCGGTTTTATCGCTGTTTAGTTTAAGGAAGTTTGCGGTGAACCAGTCTTTTATTTCAAGTAGGCAGTTAGTAAGGGACAAGGTGGGGAGCGAGGCGGTGGGTTTGCTGGATAAGTAGAGCTGGGTGTCGTCTGCGTAACAATGGAAATGAATGTTGAATTTGCGGAAGATATTGCCAAGGGGAAGTAGGTAGGTGATGAAGAGGAGGGGGCCAAGAACTGAACCTTGAGGGACGCCAGTAGTAACAGGGGAAGGGTGGGATGTGAAAGATTTGGGTTGAATAAACTGAGTGTGGTCGGAGAGATATGAGCGGAACCAGTCGAGAGGGGTGTGAGAGATGCCGAGAGAAGATAGTCTATGGAGGAGAATGGAGTGGGAAATGGTATCAAAGGCCGCACTGAGATCGAGGAGGATGAGGATAGGGATGAGTCCGGAATAAGCAGCTGTGAGGAGATCATTGGTGATTTTTATAAGGGCAGTTTCAGTACTATGGGAGGGGCGAAAACCAGACTGGAAAGGTTCATAAAGACAGTTAAGGGTAAGAAAAGCATGGAGTTGAACAGACACTATTTTTTCAAGAATTTTATAAATAAAGGGAAGACTTGAGATAGGACGAAGATTATTGTAGTTGGTTGGATCTGAGCCAGGTTTTTTCAAAACGGGTGAGACAGATGCTGTTTTGAAAAGTGAGGGGACAATACCAGAGGAGAGAGAAGAATGAATAATGGTAGTTATGAAGGAGAGGAGGGAAGTGAGTCAGGTTTTGACCAGAGCTGTGGGGAGGGGGTCAAGAGAACAGGTTGAGGACTTGGATTTACGAATGAGATCAGAAATTTCGGAGGGGGTGGGCAGTAGAAAGCAGCAAAATGACTGGCTATTGGGTAGGGGCAAAGGGGGAAGGGAAGGCAAGGGGGTCAAATGTGATTGCTGGTGAATGGAGTTGATTTTTTCATTAAAAAAGACAACCAGTGAATTACAAGTTTCAACTGAGTACATGTGAGAAGGCAGGGAATCAGGGGGATTAAAAGTCTTATGGATTGTTGAAAAGAGAGTCCTGGAGTTTCCTTCATTGGAGCAGATGAGGTCACAATAGTAGTTTGATTTAGTTACGGCTCATTTGGGACTTCCAATGCTTTCTAACTAAATTGGGTTCACAAACTGATCTGTGTCGAAGTTGGATTTAAAAATGTTAATCAACTTCATTGCTTGTTAAACCTACCTAAAGGGGTAGGAAACGTTTTCCCAGTTATTTTGTTTGTCCTCATTCACTATGCCTGGCCAAGAGCCCGGCCATAACCCACATTAAAAGTACATGTTTTCATTTTGAGTTTTATTGCAGATTAATCAAAGGAGAAATAATGTGTTTATAAGTGAAGTTTAGAAGTGATGGCATATTTTTTTCCTTTGGGCCGTGGCCAGGCCAGCTAGCCAAGCTTACTACCTCCTCATATTCCTTCATATTAACCATACAGACACGAGAGTGGTGTCATTCTCATATAACACTCTGCAAGAAACGTAATAAGTGTATTTCCCAACATTTCAAACTATTCCTTTAAATATGTCTTTACACATATGGACTCAAAGTGGCTTGCTAATTCTGGCTTTAGTTAGTTTAGCTTGGTGTATATAATTTATAAACTCACCTCCAACTGGTTAGTTATTGTCTCATGCGTTCACTATATTGGCACACAACAAAATAGTCATTTATAAAGAAACTTTCTTTGTAAAGTATTGTTTTTCTTACTCAACTCCTAGTAGCTTGTAAAGTTCAAACTCATGCACAACAATTCAATTGATATCTTACAAAATTATGGCGATGGCCAATTAGTCAAGTGACAGTTAGCCTACGTTTAGGAGTAAGCCAAAAAAGGCAACTGGAAGCCAGTTTCTGTTAGAGTAACGGATTTGGTTAAAATGTTTTTATGTCAGTCATATGTAGGGTTTGGAGTTACTGTGTGGTGGGGTGGGGGGGAAATGCTGGGTTAACTGAGAAGGCCAGAATTGATAGAGTGACTAAAAGGGCTGGGAAAATGGTGGGAGAGTTAAATACAGTTGATCAGGTATATGACGATCACCTGATAAAAATGACTCAGAAAATATTGAGGGACCCGGGTCACCCTCTTTATGGTAATCTGTCCGGCAGGGTCAGAGAGCGTAGTGGTACGTTAAGACCTCCGGTGACACGAACTGGGCGGTATGCTCTTTCTTTTATCCCTCAGACAGCACAACAAGCGCTTTAAACGTACATTTGTATGAGTTTTTATTTTTATTTTTTATTTTTCATTGTATTTATGTATAATATTGTAGTGTATCTTTGGTATTTTATTTAAATTCTCTAGTTTTTATGGGTAAGACGGCGAGTCTGAGCACTGTAATTTCCATTTTTATGGATGAAATAAACTTGACTTGACTTGAGTTAACTTTAGCCACAAAAACGTGACTGTTATGCGTCAAAGTGACAGTTTCTGGGACAAAAACTTCGCTCCCCTGCCTACTCCAGTCTCCACCTCCTCCTTACCTGGATGTTTGCAGTCTTATACAGTTGTGCTGCATTTATGTAACGCTTTTCTAGTCTTAAAGACTACTCAAAGCGCTTTTACATCATACAGGACACTTTCACCATTCACACACATTCATACAGTGTGGCCGAGGTTGCTGTACAAGGTGCCACCTGCTCATCAGATAAACACTCACACACATTCACACTCTGATGCGCAGCATTGGGGGCAACTTTGGGTTCAGTGTCTTGCCCAAGGACACTTCGACATGGGACTGCAGGGCCAGGGATTGAACCCCCAACCTTCCGATTGGCAGACAACCGCTCTACCACTGACTTTTGACACTATCTGCTAAAATGCCATAAGGTGCATAGACCCTGAAACTGCCACAAAAAAAAAAAAATCTAAAAAGAATGATTAAACAAAGAACAGCCTTACGACAAGCAGCTAAACTACCTCGTAATTAAGGAAGACAAAACAACCGATATCCTGACACTGTTCTGTTCTGACATTTTCAGTTTGGGATTATCTTTATCTTAATATATGTACTAATCTTAGGATATTTTCTGTTATTATTTAAAGTGCTACAATTTGTGCTATGTGAACTTTCCATCACCCTCTTGCATGTTCTTCTGCTTTAGCTTGTGTTTTTCTGTTACCCATAATGCCTTTTGACAACCTGCAGGGTTGATGCATGAACATGCCTGCAGTCAGCGGTCACTTTAGGTGGAGACAGAGTTAGCACAGTACAAAACGGGCAATAAGAAGATAATACATAAAAAATATTATAAAAAATACAAAATACAAAAAAATAAATGGTTTAAAAAAGCAAAATAAACTACAAATATCTATTTGGAACTACTTATCTTTTGCTCCCTGTTTTTTTGTGTATTATGTTAAATATAAATTGTCAATGTATATATGTACTGTCTTTGGAGTCTCTTTATCAATACTAGATTTTAAAAAAGCTTTTAAATTTTTTCAGATTTTAAATACCTGAAAGCATTTGTAAATATGTACTTTTCTGCATCACTACCAGCTATAGAATGGCATTCAAAGTTAATAAAACCCTTTCACACATTCACTGCAAACCTGAAATTATCTAGACATTACCTTGCGGAGCCGTATGTGAGAACACATATGTCAGATTCAGTTGTATCAGATACAAACGGCCAGCTCTCTAGTATAAAGTCTGTTCAATCTCTGATCAAGACCAAAGTGTGAGAATTTAAAGCGAGCAAGAGGGCGTGTTGATGACGCGTCATGCAGTTGGCACAAAACTGGAAGAAAACAAACCTCTGAGAAGAAGTGTGATTTATACAAAGACGGCAATGAAAATTTAACTGGCGCGACAACTTTAGAAACTTCTGTTGGGAAAGGCCTTGCCCGAAATCGTAACACATTTTTTTAGGAACGGCAAGATATATACCCAAAATATGAACCGGCTCAGTCCAATCTGCTGTGCGTTCTACCCAGCACCCTCCCTCGCCTCAACCAAATAAAGTACTTCCAGTGAGCGAGAATGCCTTTGACACAGACAATCTCTTGTTGTTCGCTATGTGTGAAAAGAAAACTCCAGACTGTCTGGACCTGATTTATCAGACGTTGTCCAGAGTTCACATGTGAAAATGGCTTATGGCATTCAACAAGCTGTAGCTTCCTTAGACTTTTTATCCCCCTACTGAAGAACAAACTACATCCTTTTTCATTTTCAATAATTTCCTTGAAAAAAACATGGAAATCAAAGAGTATTACATATGTAAAGCAATGATTTTATCATCTTGTGTCTATGATCTCACAAAATAAATGCCTTTTTTCTCGTTGTAAAGCATGTTTCTGTGTCAGTCACACTTTGTTATGTTTTAAATGTATTGTTGGGTAAGCTGTCATCTTTGAGAAGTGAGGTTCTACTGCATTTACTTCAATTTAAAAATGAATTGTGAATGCATGCTGCAGGGGGAGAGAAGACCAACCGCAGCGCTGCTACCTCTGATCAAATTACAGAGACCACTATCCCAGCATGTGATAACTTAATGACCGGACTCCATCCTAGACACATCAAAACACAACTTTTAACCACAGAAGACTTCTGTGAACCAGCATGGGACAGGATGGGATAGATGGGTCCCACAGCAATTACACTCTGTTCAGTTTCACAACTGCTCTTGTTTGGCTCTATATGTCCTGTTCTTGCTTTTTTGTCCTTCTGAATCCAATATTACTCACTTTCTGCCTTTTTTTTTTGCTGCTCTTCATTACTGCCCGAATCTGGCTCTCTTCCTGTTGCCCTTTCTAACCTTGTTTCTATTTTTTCATTGTGAACCCAACTCATCAAATACAATCCTTGGTCAAGACCCTTTGCCATCACTTTTTAACGTTCTGGGTAACCTGTTGGCTTCCTTTTGTAATGTGCAGGGTAGACCCGTTGTCAATTTAAAACAACACTAATTGGTAGGGTTTAGGCAACAAAACTAGTTGGTTGAAGTTTGGAAAAAGATCTTGGTTTGGATTAGTTACATAATACTTTAGTTACATAACACAAAAGTTATGTAAAGAACATTACATAACAAAGTAAACCGCGTAAGTTATGTTGACTTTTGGGCTTTACACGGGACGCAAAACTAGTACCTTGGGTGGAATTCCTGTGTTTGTTTGACCAATCGATCACCTAACTATCCTTCTTACGGTGAGTTTCGATCTTTTAAGACTGCTAGAGACTTTTAAGAGTATCTGTGTTACTACTCCCTACCATTGTTACTCTTCATACATTTAATTTTATAGTGCCATGGTCAAGCAGTTGCTGTGAGAGCCCGGAGTGTCCCATACAGATACTGATAGGGGGCTTTGTGCATCAGTATCTGATGCTGAGGGCCGCTGACCAAGCTGTCATGTTTGACAAGTTGGAAAGTAAAACGGGCTGACCAAGGTTAGTGTGCAGACTGACACTAACAAAAGCTCTTCCAACAAAATGTATATATAAGTGTCTAAATCTTTACTTAACTTTTCAAGTCTTGATCAATGTGTCTTTAACATCTTGGGAACATTGTACGTAATTTCTAAGCCTTTCTAAGGTTACACATTTTCACTCATAATGATTTTTCACCTGAAGCTCAGGGACATCAGTTTCTGTTGGGACAAAGCTTTTTTGCTGCCATATTATCAGTCTTATTATCAGTTCTGAACTGGTCTCTTCATCACAAAACAGTTAGTATTGTGTCACTATGTGTGCTACTTTTTAAAAACTGAGAACAGTTGATTTGATTTATCATGACTGATTTGAGTCCCAACCACACTAATATATTTCTTCCAACCAACCCTGTCGTATCTAGCCATGAAATTACCCAGTAACTCACCATGATCTGTCCACTTACACCATGCACCACTGAACACACTTGATGCTACTGTGTTACTAATAATGACTGAACTAAAAGTAGCCACAGAAATAGGCTCTGCCACTGTAAAGGAAACTTTGGAGTGTGGATTTCAAAACTCTATGATTACCAGCACATATTTGATAAAGCAGAATGGATACAACTAGACAGACAAGCCAACTGTGATCTTGTGCTAGTTGCTAGTTATAATTACAATGAGGTAATATGCATACATTGGCGCATTTAAGTATATTTCATACCCTGCACAACTCAACAGACAAAAACATCAATATTATATGATTCTACAAATGGGATTGCATTTAACCTTTTTTCATGTTCCTGATTAACAACAGCATTTATCAAAACAGTAAAATGTTATCAAAACATGGCCTTAAGGTAACAGCCTACAAGGAAGCGGCAGCTTACATACCTTTTCTGAGATGACTGCTTTAGATAAGTTATTCTACAACATGTCTCAAAAAAGTGCGCTCACCTCTGCACTGCAGCCATCTAATATCCTGACAAGCTAAACTTAAACAAACCAAAGACACCTAGGGTGTAGTATTTTGAAGTCCAGATAAATAGCCGTCATATATTTTTAAAGCTGCGAACAGAAAACACGTTTTTTTTTTAAGTTTTATTTTAAATTATTGTGATGAATAATTCTCAGATTTCTCTTCACCAAGCTGTAGGAAACCGATGGCTGCTACATTTCCACTGACAGTTTGTAGTGACTGGATCTAAAAAAAAGAATAATTAGAAACTACAACCTCTTTGGCTCAGAGTTACCCACTTAGTTATGACAGTCTGTGAATGTGATATTAGTGTGATTGTGTGTTTGTTTTTAAACCTCTATGGTGTAAGAGAGAGATAGAAAATAAGGAACTTTTACTTGAAAAAATCCAACATTTCACTTTTAGCAGTTTAGTTAATATCAGCCGAGGTTTGAAGGCCACAGCAGATTACTTTACAACAATATTCAAACATCCGCCAGGCCATCCACGTGCCCCCTTGACCCCATCCCTTCTCACTTTCTCCAGTCTAATGCTCCCACACTTTCTTTTCTCACTCATCCTATTAACACCTCCTTGATGTTTCCCAAATTCTCTCAAAGAAGCAAGAGTAACCCCTCTCCTCAAGAAACCCACCTTCAACTCGTCTGAAGTAAACAACTACAGACTTATCTCTCTTACATTTCTATCCAAAACACTTGAGCGTGATTTCTTAAATTTTGTTCTTATCTTTACAAGAACAATGTTTTTGATCTGCAACATCTGCTTTCACGGTTGGCCACTCAACCAAAACTGCTGTCATTGCTGTCACTGAGCATGACACTGCTGGAGAAGCCTCTCTCACCTCTGCGGTCAACCTTCTGGACCTTTCTGCTGCCTTTGACACAGTAAACCACCAGATCCTTACCCCCCCACCCCCCCCACCCCTTTTCCCCCATCTGGATCTGGGTGTCTTAGGCTCTGCACTCTCTTTTGCTCAAATCCTACCTCAAAGAACCCACCTATTGAAGAGGATCTGTATTAGAACCTTGTCCACTCACAGCCGGGGTCCCTCATGGTTCTATTCTGGGTCCCCTACTCTTATCTCTAAACAGCAATTCTCTTGGTTCTGTTATTCACTCACATGACTTTTCTTACCACAACAGACAACACCCAACTAATTCTCCCTTTCCACAGTCTGAAACACAATTAGCAGCACACTGACAGATATCTCTTATTGGATGCCACAGACCCCTTGGAAGGGCTCTCCCACAATCACTATTGAGAACTCTGTTGTAGTCCCCACCCAGACTGCTATGGACCTGGGTTATTCACTCATGACTAACTCTTTTTTACTGCCAACATTGCTGCAACAACCCGATTGTGTAGATACATGCTGCACAAAATCTGCTACCTGCATCCTCTTCAAGACACTAGTACTCATGTACCGTGTTGTGAACATTTAGGACATGGTTAAACCTTTCACCACGGCCTGTCCACTCCGCTCTGCTTGCTGCTCCCTCACTGCGAGGGGACACCTACTCACCCACTAAAATCCCGACTGGTGGCTGTCTTGGCTCCTAAATAGTGGAACGAGCTCCCCATTGAGATCAGGACAGCTGAAAGTCTACACATCTTCTGCCCCAGGCTAAAAACACATCTCTTCCGACTGCACCTTAGCTAAGGAAAAAAAAATGCACTTCCATGTTGCACTTCCATGTAGTTCTTTGTAGTCTGGCTTACTTCACGTTAATGTACTTGATTCTTGCTGTTTGGAGTTTGTACTTTCATGGCTGAATGCACTTATTGGTTGGATAAAAACGTCAGCTAAATGAAGTGTAAAGTAATATGTACAATTTAATTAACTGTGAATGTTGTATAGAAGAACGTACCAACTGTAAAGAGCTTTGCCTAATGACACGTATATTGTGAGAGTACTGTATATACATACATTTGAGTGGTTCCCTAAAATTTCACAGGAATACTTTATTTTTTGCTCAGTACATAGCTAGTGGGTAGTAAGCTAAAACCAAAAAAACAGCTAAGCAAATTAGCTTCTAGTGTAACAAGGTACATACACCATCTTGCTCATCTTTTTTGTGCAAGAAACATTGTTTTCTAAACCTAAGCTCCCTTTAAAAAAATCCAATACATATTGTCTGGGTCATGATTATGCTTGATATATAATCAAGAATATAATAAATGTCTCTCTTGGTTTTGCTGTAATAGTTTTAGATAACTGCGGACTTCTTTTGATAC
>NC_048415.1:29230275-29233649 GCF_013103735.1 Etheostoma cragini
GGAGTGTGGTCTATCTGTAAAGTGTCTTGAGATAACTCTTGTTATGAATTGATACTATAAATAAAATTGAATTGAATAAAATTGAAAAATTGAATGATTCTCCATGCTGTGTTACTAATATGCAAGCCTCTCTAATCTCCCAGTTGAAATGCATTTCCCCTCTGTGTAGCTGTTTGTGCAACACGTTTGACAAGAGGAGAGAGTTTCATGTATCTGTGTTGTAAGAAGAGGACGAATGTACACAAAGTGGTAATCCAGGCTGCTCTCAAGAAAATGACATTAACACCAAGACCTTATCAAGACCACTCTCTCTCTTTCTCTCTCTCTCTCTCTCTCTCTCTCTCACACACACACACACACAGGCACACACACAAACATACATATAAAAATGTGCACACATACAGAGAGGGAGAAGCTGGGAGACAGGGATAGAGAGAAAGAGGTGAGGAGAATCGCATTATCTTGATGAAACAGTGCTTGATACAGTAGCCGGAGCCAACCTGAACACAGCTCAGCTTTCTTTTAATGGAGATTACACAGTCAAGGTCTAGCCTGAGCTCATCTTGTTTAACACTGCATACAACTACAGTACATCACTGTGAGTGAGTGTGCGTGCGTGCATGCGTGCGTGCGTGCATACGTTTGTGTGTGTAGGTGTGCCTGATATAATATGCTGCTATCTCTTCTCACATCAACCATCATTACTAAACACCTTATGACCCCTGATCTGGCAGCCAATCAGATCTCCGAATCTTGCTGACCAATGAGAGCACATATCAATTAAGCAGGGAGTGTGGTGCACACTACTTCGCCATTACCCAGCAATCACAATGTCTACAAATTGCATGGCTGATTCAAGGTTGTAGTAGCAAATATGTTATTGCTAATATCTAAAGGAAATCTAATGGCCCTCACCATGCAAATTTGGGGGTCTTTCTACTCTGCTCATTGAAGTGCATTAGCTTTGTTCAGTCAGAGAAAGACTGGTTCTGACAGCTTCCCTACTTTCTGCCTTAAATTTACTTCCAGGTAGCGTTTAAAAGGTCTTGACTCTTATATTTAGCATTCTGAAAACCTACAGATTCCCTGAGTAAAGACCTGAATAATTCGTAGACCTTGATCTCACTGTTGTTCTCTGCTGTGTTTCTTTCTTCTGTGGCATTGTATAGGTTGCGTTCAGATCATACATACCTCCTTGTCTACATATTTTCTTGCCCGGTTTCCTGGCACATTCCTTGGATATTCTTTTGACTGTAAAATGAATAAAAAACTAAAGAATAACATGGAGCCCCTGGACGTGCAACGCACACAGGAGCTGGTACACACGCACGCACACACACACACACACACAAACACAAAGCTGACTGACTGAATAAGAAAAGAATGGGATAAGGGAGAAATTATGACAGGGGAAGAATGAAACACACACACCAGCTCAATCAGCGCCGTATTCAGTCAGCCAGCCAGTCACTCAGCCAGTCAGCCAAAACAATCGGTGATGATCATGACGATGACTGTCTTGTTTGATGAACTGTAGCTATTGTGGTGGAGCACAATAGGCTATGATGAGCGACAGACATCAGGTAGGGGAGAGAGTCTGTAGAGGAGGTCAAATAAGGCAATGAGGAGAAAGAGGAGTGGAGGACAAGGGGAGACAGAGTAATAGTAGCCACAGGAAGGTATAAGAGGAGGAAAGTTTGAACAGAATGGAAAATGGAAGGACAAAGATCAAGGCAGCTATCAAGTTGAATGAAAATGGGATTAACTAACCATAATGGATGCCACACAGACACACATAAACACTGTTTTCTCTTTCATAAAACAACTCTAACAAACATATGTACTATAAGAGTCATGCACATTAAACATGCAAAAGGTCATGCTTTTTCCTTTACTAACAGACGGACAGACAGACAGACAGACAGACAGGCAGGCAGACAGACAGACAGACAGACAGATAGACAGACAGGGACAGAGACAGAGACAGAAACAACACACCCTTCTCTCTACCAGAATGTTGTGGGTTAAATACCCTCCGCCCCGCCACCCGCTTTCCCCACAATCCTCCTGCCCTGTGCCCGCAGGCTAACTCACCATCCTCAGTGGGGACGTAGATGTTAATATAGAGGCAGTCTTCACTCTGGTCCTGGACATATGTGGACACAACGTCAATGCTGTTGGTGAACCACACCGGCAGCATCACATCTGGCAGGCGGCCCTCCACAATGCTCTGAGGGCACACTGGGGCAAAGTGTGTGGCATTGCGGATCTCCTGCCACGATGCCGGTGGCTCAGTTGGCTGAAAGCGGCGCTCGCCAGTGGGCGGAGCAGCGTACGGGACGCCCAGAAATTGAACAACGGGACCCAGAATCTCGTTGTTGAGCTCCTTTTTAACACCACGCAGCTTTCCGTATGTGGTGGTAACCACCGGGTCGTTCTCGTCAAGTTTCTGAGCCGACACAGCAGCCGGAGATGGCTGCAGAAGCAGCAGTCCCAGCCATATTAGAGAGGATACCCACCGTCCACTGTTTAAGGAACCTTTGAGCCTTATGTATCCCATCATCCTGTTCCCACTCTTGACTGTCTCAAGTAGCTGACTCCCAGTCCTTGAAGAGTGCCTCCACTGTGACATAGCTGCCACACCTTGTTTTCAGCTTTTCTGCTGCTTCCTTTCTTTGTCCTTACTTTGTACAAATGCCTTATTTTCTATCACTCACTTAAGCCATGCAGATGCAAACACAAACAAACAATCACACTAAAATCACATTCACACACAGGAATAAGAAAGTGGGTCACTCCGGAGCAGAATAGGTTGTGGTTGCTAATGATTCTTTTTTTAAATCCAGTCAGGACAAACCATCCTGTAGCAGCCATCAGTTTCCTACAGCTTGGTAAACTGAGATATATTCCTCATGATCTGGAAAATATTCCTCAAAAGGTTCCTGCCAACAACAACTGAAATGAAGAAGGAAACAGCAAAGATATCATCTTTAAGCTCCACTTCTCAGAAGGTAGGCAAGTCGGTCAGTGATAAGGATTTACATCATTTTGAGATGACATGCCATGTGCAGCAGTAGAAGCAGGAGTAGGGCTGCAGTGGTTGAGGTGGTTATACTTGAAGTACTTTGGTGTGATCCAAAGGCTTTCCACTGCAACAAAGAAACAAAGCTACAGTCAACATTCAAAGGAAGAGAGTAAATTATATTTTAAATTAATTATTTGCACAGATATCAATCAATTTAAAAAGAACATAACATCTTTATAACACATGACAGCAAGTCATATTACTCAACAGCTTAATGTTCAGTAACACTTGAAAATATATGTTTTTCTCGCCTAAATTTTTACCCTTAAAAAAGTGCTGCTGTTTCCAC
>NC_048415.1:29233749-29249889 GCF_013103735.1 Etheostoma cragini
CACTCTCTAGATTTCTCTACGTCAAAACTTGGGCTGAAACTACAAGATTGTGAGGGGACCAGATAATTATGGATTACATGGCTTGGATATTCTAATACCTTAGGGTGTTTTCGATGTAGGAAACTAAGGTTTTGGGCGATCTTTCGCCGCTGTGATTAAAGACACGAGGAGACAGGTAGGAAACACACACTCGATTAGACTCAAATCTTTCTGTGTTTCTTTACTTCAGAACATGATTATCACCGTTGTGAGTCACCTTATTGCTTCGTGTGTGGGCTCGATGGAATCAGGAGACTCTAAGCTTTCAAATGATGTATGGCATGAGCGTGTTTATGATGGTTTAATGCTTACAATTTAGGAAAGAAGTCAGCACTTTCGAAAAACGGCGAGTTTACGTCCCGTGCACGGGAACCGTCCGCCCAAGAAGTTAAAGGTCCCATGCCATGGTGCTCTTTGGATTCCATTATGTAGACCTGTGTGGTCCCCTTGTACTGTATCTGAAGTCTCTTTTGTAAAGACCTTAGTGGTCCCCTTATACTGCATCTGAAGTCTCTTTTCCGAAACTCAGCCTTCGTGCAGAATTACATTCACTAGAGCTAGTCCCACAATGAGCTTTCCTTAGTATGTGCTATTTCTAAGTCTGTAGCTTTTGAGGAGGAGAGAAAGGGGTAACGTGGAGTCTGGGGGTGTGGCCTCGACCAACTGCCACTTTGTTTGTTTGAAAGCCATGATGTCTCTCTCTCATGGGTGGGCCAAATTCTCTGGGCAGGCAAAGCAGACAAAGTTTTCATTTTCTCAAAGACAGAGCAGGATACCCAGGGCTTGGTTTACACCTATCACCATTTCTAGCCACTCGGGGACCATGGGAAGGCTGGGGGAACTCATATTTATGTTAAGAAACCTCATAAAGTGAAATGTTCATGCCATGGGACCTTAAACAAGCAAGGTGCCTATCAGTATGCTTGTTGACAAAGGCGTCGTGGTTATGGTGGAGTTTGTCTTACAGTTCAATTTTATACCCTACCCTTAATATGAAGTACCCTCCAGAGCTGACAGAGTGACACTCCGTACTAGTGAGTGGAGATAGTTTTGGGCGAGAGCCATAGACTTGGATGCATACTGCCAGAAGCAGTAAGACTGGCAGGCATTAGGAATAAAAGTGGATATTGTGACAAGTTGAATGCCACCGCTCAGTGCCAGTGTAAGAAGTGTGCCCTTTATGTAGCAATGCAGAATGTCAGATCAAGGTGTTGGATGCGTGTGTATGGATGTGTGTGTTTATATTTTCATGCAGGAGACCGGAATTTTCCCTTAGGCAAACAAAAGTTAGTCCCTGCAAACATTGTACAAAGTAGGAATTTAAGAAAAATGTTTAAAACAGCATTGGAACATCTTTGAACTGAATCATTTCAGAATCAAAAGCAGTGTGGGTTTGAGCCCAACCCGTGGCAATTTGCTGCATGTCATCACCCTCTCTCACCCCCTTTCCTGTCTTCCACTATCCTATGAAATAAAGGCCAATGCTTAAGGAGTACAGATGTTTACAACATCAGCAGCAGGAAAACCACAATGGGAAGAAAAGGAGAAAAAAGGCAGGAGATACAGATCAAACTGGAGTGTGAAGCGCACAATCCCACTTCCTGTGTGTGTGCATGAGAGAGTTTGAGCATGGATAATTTAGCATGAACCACAAGCAAATTGAAGGAAATTAGAGAAACATGATAAGAACAGGGACACATTAAAACCTGAAACTAAGATATGAGTAAATGTGCCAATAAGCACAAACACACACACACACACACACACACACACATACAGTCAAAGAAACACACTTATGTGTTAAATACAACAAGATTCATCTAATTGGTGTTCATAGAGTGTCTAATTGCAGAGTTATACATATTTCAAAGTCTTTTACAGTTACAGTTTAATTAAGTTACCGAAATCTTTCTAAACCAGTGGCTCTCAAACTTTCTTAAAGGTTTCCTGCAACACATATTTCATTACTTTGTTGTAATTTCTGAAGTTCTACCATGGACTCTGTAACACTCCTGAAACTTAAACCTATACTACCCTTGTCACTGTATTGTATTTTTGTGCATTCTAATTACAACCTGTCCTTTGCTCTTTCTACTAAACTAAACTGAATGATTCCTACTCCTTCTTGCCGTGTTTTGGCTGCACCCTCAGACTGTACAGTGAAGTAAAGTATTTTAGAACAATGTTGCTACAGATAGAGAAAACCATAAATTTGTAATACCTAACATACCAACTACATTCACAAGGAATACACAGGTCTGATTTTAGCATTAATTACACAAACAGTAAATGTAAATGTGCTGCATTTATATAGCGCTTTTCTAGTCTTAACGACTACTCAAAGCGCTTTTACATCATACAGGATACATTCACCATTCACACACATTCATTCACTGTGGCCGAGGCTGCCGTACAAGGTGCCACCTGCTCATCAGATAAACATTCACACACATTCACACTCCTATGCGCATCATCGGGGGCAACTGGGGGTTCAGTGTCTTGCCCAAGGACACTTCGACATGGGACTGCAGGGCCAGGGATTGAACCACCAACCTTCCGATTGGCAGGCAACCTGCGCTGATTCACACTCAACTGCCAGGGAAATACACTCTCAGTGCATGACTATCAGTAACAGGCACAATCAGTGATCCATTTTTATGTGTAAGGAGGTGATTCATGTTGTATTTCATGGCCAGGTACAGTTATGTCTCCCGTTCTCAATGCTTAATTTCTGTTAATCACTATACCTGACTCATTAACTTTGATTTGCAACTGACACAAACACTGACATGTTTACCTGCTAAAGTTAAGTACATCTAGTCCAATCAACTTGATGTGCCTAATTTTAGCAGCAATTTGATAATGGACTCAACTTGACATAGCTACAAAAAGTACTACACTGTAACTTGTTATGTATTGCACATATCTATTACTGTAAGCCCCACATTGACTGCTGCTGTAGGCCAGAGATTGCTAGTGGCTGTACTACTTAAGACTATAAGACCATAAAAATCCATGTAGGGAGGACGTCAGGGTGGTGAATGGGTCCCACACACAGGGCTTGCAAGTTTGGGAGGGATGTTCATGTCCCCAAAGTACTACTTAAAGGGATCAGTGTTTTAACTCAAACTACAACCTTTTTTTCTAATCTCAACTTGTTGTTTTGGTGCCTAAACTTAACTGTGACATAGCTGTTTCATGTCACCAATTTGTGGCTAAATTTAAATGTCACGTAACCGGTCGCCATAACTTCGTGAGATATCATAAGAGAATGTCTAATGAGTGGAGAACGTCCACTCTCTGGAAACTTCCAGCTTCTGAACTGATTGCAGTTCCACTCTGGTTCCTTATTAGGGCGCTCAGGGGCGAGTGCAGACTAAATGGAGGTCTGTGTAGCTGTACCTCTCAAAATCCAATCTCTTTTTTTGTCTAGTAATTTTAATGTTGCATTCGAAACGGGAGGCAAAGAAAATACAAACTGCTGGATTTCTTTCTAAAAAGCCTTTTAAAATGTCATTGACATCATACACACCATGCTGCTAGCTCTAGCTCTGAGTCACTTTCGTTTTTCTCTCGAGACATCAACAACACCGCTGACAAGTTAGGATCTGCCTCTCAATACAGGTGCTAAAAAGAGTTTTGGTTTGCTAATATTTCAACAACGCTTTTAATTTTATAAATTGATGTGTGAGGTTTCAAACATTCTGACACGTAAACACACACACTCAATGATGCTAAAACCGCCAGTAATTTTTTTCCCAGTGCTATTAGGGAGTTTTCACACCTGTAGTTTGTTTGCTTTGGTCCGAATAAGTTTGTAAACTCAACCCACGGTTCGGTTTGGTTTGGTTTCCCACCTGGAAAAATCCTAGTGTACCAAAATGCATCATTACAAATCACGAAAGAACGTCCACTCCTCTTACTGGTCAGATGTGCATGGGGGCGGGAGCAAGAAAGTAGATACAGGACAAAAGTTCTGTGTTCTGCTCACTGAGACTTCGGTTTGCTCTGCCGACGTCTCTCTCCAAATTTAGTAGCAGCTGGTTTGACCACAAAGATGCGAGTGACGGACGGCAAGTCTGTTTCTGTGATAGAAACACTGCAAGCTGCTACAGTTTGCTGCTCTGCAGCCTCGCAGACTGCTAAACACACCTGACCATAGGAGACATTAGCTCAGACTGCCAAACACACCCTACTACAGGAGTTATTAGCTCAGACTGCTAAACACACTTGACTACAGGAGACATTAGCTCGGACTGGCGGACTGTGTATAGTTGATGCGGTTCGAGTACGGATCAGTTCTTGCCACAAATGAACCGCTCCAGAGTTTGATTGAAAGTGTACTGAGACCACCTCTTCAAGCAGGTCTCGGTACGCTTGTTTGGTCTGCTTTTGGTGCAAACCAGAGTTTGATTGTCACATTCTCACCTGCCCAAACAAACTCCACCAACGAGGCAAACAAAGTAATTTAATTCAACCAAACTAAACAAGGCAGGTGTAAAAGTGCCTTTAATGTCTCAGTTTGTAGCTCCAGTCATCTCTCTTAAATGATTTCTTGCTGAAGGCTGGAGAATCTATACATCTGCACAAAAAAATCTTTTAAAAAAGTAATATATAGTTTGACCTATAGCTTTTGTAATGTAATCCACATTGGCCACATGTCAAAAATGATGTAAAATGTACGCAACTTTTAATAGTTTCCTTTAATTGCATTTATGAGAGTTTTATACAATCAATATTGTTTGTGTAAAATCATGTTAGCTGCCATGTTGATACTAGAGAATAAACCCTTAAATTTCAGCAACATTTTGTTATTTGTTTAAGGGACACAGAAGAATTGCCTACTAAACATTTTACTTTTAGTAAATTGAAGCATGTTAAATGGTCCCTTTGCATCATGTCAAAAGAGGAAACTAGTGGAATGCACCCACATTTGCTGTATCTTGATAGAAAATTACAAGGGTTTTAAACACAGCAGGTTGTTGGAATTGAAAATCACCAGTAAAGATATGCACGCTGTTACTGTTCGAGAACAGGCAGCAGGAGAAACATCCATGCGCAGATGAAGGACTGGTGCTGTAAAATAATGTAATAACTAAAGACTTAAAAAGGGTAACACTGTATAATAACATAATTATTAATGATAAGTTGAAAGTTAATCTTTTGTTAATTTAACAGTTATTATACTGTTAACAAACAATGAAATTATAATTAATAATGTTTACTAATTATTAGTAGTGCTGTAAATTAATAGTTTATTGTTACATACATTATATCCCTCATATACTATTTTAGGTATTGGTTAAGGATTCAAAAGTGTTGTTTTTTTTATTATTATCTTATATCCCTAACACTATCACTGGGTACTGGTTGGTTTGCAAACCATCTATAAACATTGTCTGGGTTGTTATTATGAAGTTGCAAGAGATGAATATATTATATTGTTA
This sequence comes from Etheostoma cragini, assembly GCF_013103735.1. Lineage (NCBI taxonomy): Eukaryota > Metazoa > Chordata > Actinopteri > Perciformes > Percidae > Etheostoma > Etheostoma cragini. The sequence goes on from NC_048415.1 coordinate 29,239,236, forward strand.
AATAGTTAGTTACTTAGTTAACCATCTATAAACATTTGGATCTATCTTTATACATTATCTGGTTGCGACTCATGTTTTTTCATAGTTAGTATTGAATTAATTAGTAAGTGCTTGGTAAAGCAATGATGAATTGTTTGCCCTTCATTAAATTATAATAAAAACATAGTTTGTATTATTAATATACAAACATACAGTATATATTTACACATACAGTATAAACACACATGTATACACATATACATAGGGTATACATGTATACACATATATATAGGGTTCTCCAACGTTTGTCTTAGTTAATTTTTTTTTAATTATATCAGCTTAGTAAACAGAATGTGCCTTTGAAACATTGGATGAATGGTAGCTTATAATGGGCAACGTAGATATGGCATTAAAGAGCAGCCTCCCACTCAGATCAGCTGGTATTCTGTCTATAATGTAGTGGAATGGAACTTTGTAAATTAGCCAATAAAATAATATTTTAATATAATATTATGGTCAGTATACTGTATATATACTATAAACCGCAACACTTTTGTTTTTGCCCCCATGTTTTAATGAGCTGAACTCTAAGATATAAAAGAGAGCTTTTTCTACAAACACAAATGGCTTTTTTTTCTCTCAAATGTTGTTCACAAATCTGTCTAAAACTGTGTTGGTGAGCACCTCTCCTTTGCCAAGAAAATCCATCCACCTCACAGGTGTGGCATATTAAGATGCTGATTAGATAGCATGATTTCTGCACAGGTGTGACTTGAGCTGGCCACAATAAAGTGCCTCTCTAAAATGTGTAGTTTTATCACAAAGCACAATGCCACAGATGTTGCAAGATTTGAGGGAGCATGCAATTGGCATGCTCGCTGCAGGAATGTCCACCAGAGCTGTTGCCTGTGAATTGAATGTTCGTTTCTCTACCATAAGCCTTATTCAAACCCGTTTCCGAGAAATTGGCAGTAAACCCAAACCAAACCAAACCCAGGACCTCAACAGCCAGCATTTACATCTCCAAGATCGTCTGAGACCAGCCACCCGGACAGCTAATGCTGATGCAACAATGTAAATGTAAAAGTGCTGTATTTATATAGCGCTTTTCCAGTCTTAACAACTGCTCAATGCGCTCTACAGGAGACATTCACCATTCACACACATTCATACACTGTGGCCGGGGGTGCCGTACAAGGTGCCACCTGCTCATCAGATAAACATTCACATACATTCACACTCCGATGCGCAGCACCGGGGGCAACTCGGGGTTCAGTGTCTTGCCCAAGGACACTTCGACAATGACTGCAGCGGCGGGGATTGAACCACCAACCTTCCGATTGGCAGGCAACCGCTCTACCACTGAGCCACAGCCGCCACAATCCGTTTGAACAACCAAAGAATAGAAACCGTCTCAGGGAAGCTCATCTGCATGCTCGTCGTCCTCATCGGGGTCTCGACCTGACTGCAGTTCATCTTCATAACCGACTTGAGTGGGCAAATGCTCACTCATGCTCACATGTGTCTGGCACTTTGGAGAGTTGTTCTCTTCACGGATGAATCACGGTTTTCGCTGTACAGGGCAGACTGTGTGTAAGGCATCATGTGGCTGAGTGGTTTGCAGATATTAAGTGGCCCATGGTGGCAATCAAGTGGCCCATGGTGGGGAAGCGGTTATGGTATGGGCAGGCGTATGTCATGGACACACAGGTGCATTTCATTGATGCATTTTAAATGCACAATGATACCATGACCAATTGTTGTGCCCTTCATCCATGACCATGTTGCAGCATAATATAGCGCAGCCCCCATGTTGCAAGGATCAGCACACAATTCCTGGAAGCTGAAAACATCAATGTTCTTAGATGGCCAACATACTGTGTGAGGAAAATGGTGGTCACACCAGGTACTGACCCCCGTGGATCCGTCCATACAGTAAAACAGCACTTCTTGATATGCCACACCTGTGAGGTGGATGAATTTTCTTGGCAAAGGAGAAGTGCTCCCTAACACAGATTTAAACAGATTTGTAAAAAACATTTGAGAGAAAAATAACTTTTGTGTACATGGAAAAATCTTTGAGTTCAGCTCATGAAAAATGGGGGCAAAAAAAGTGTTCCGTTTATAATTTTGGCCAATATATGTATGCGTGTGTATGTACAGTATGTATTTATGTATGTATGTAAATGTGTAGATAGATGTGTGTGTGTGTATATAAAGTATATATATCTCAATATGTGTATATATGCAATACATATGTGTGTATATACCTATATAGATTTATATGTATACAGTATGAATTCATGTATATGTACATATATATATATATATATATATATATATATATATATATATTATATAGATGTATGTATATAGATACTTTTTTATGTAATTTCATAAAAGGCAAAAAATGTAGCAATGCTTTACCAAGCACTTACTAATCAATTACTAACTATGAAAAACATCAGTCACAACTTTACAATAGCAGCCAGATGATGTTTAACGATGGTTTACAAAGTATTTATTAACGAGGTATTATAGTCATCTGTTGCAACTTCATAATAAGACACTGTTTATAGACAGGTTACAAACCAACTAGTGACCAATGACAACGTGCTAGAAATATCTGCTCTAAACGTTTTTTTACATTTTTTAACTTGTAGTCTTTACCCATAACCAACATTGAATTCAGTGACATCACTTGAGGACTGTTCACACAGTTTCCTGTAAAGCCAGAGAAAGCCATTAAAAAATTTTTTTTGCATGCAGTTATATTTTACGCCTGGAAGTTTCCTTTTAAAGTTAAAGACCTATAACCTGGTGGGACACAATAAATTAGCATATCCAGACGTAAATACTTTTCTGATAACACCCAAGAAGCCCACCCACTCACAAGAAACTTTTTTTGACCAAGTGGCTTGCAATGCAATGTCTGCTTCCTTTTTGAAAATAACATGAAACCCTAAAATTTGTGAAACTACATTGAAAACATGTAAATTAAAATTACACAATTTAGGAGCAAATGCTTCTCTAATCTGGTCAATGTATTTCACTTTAAACCCAGGAATGTGACAGTTTGCATCTCCTGTTGTTATTTTTTCGGCGATCTCAGGGAATGCAGGCAGCAGTCAGTTAAGTTGCAACAATTTGGGAGAGACGGTGACACGTTAAGAGAGCAAACAATTTAAGGTTTCTATCTGCCAACTCAGAAACAGGTGTTAAAATTCCCATTTTACCCTGTGAAACATCTGTTGAGTTAGACTAAGTAGTCCTAGACACTGTGCTTCTCTCCTCTCAAATCACACAGAGGAGCGGTGATTGTTAACTGAAGGCACACATGGTGATGAAGCTGAAAGTCACATCCTCCATACACCCAGCCTAAACAGCCACACCGGTCAACAGAAGCACTCCTACCCCTCCTGCAAGCAACCTGATTTCTAAACAAACCACCAATTATCGACAACGGTGCACAAAAAATGATACGTACACAAACAAATGCAGAACAGGAAGCCAGTACTTGCAGAATGATAGAAGGCAGACAAAGAGAGAAAGAGAGAGACTGCTGAAAAGGAAGCTGTTTTCATTGATTGTTCCACAGTTTTGTTAATGAGTCCATAAAAGTGACTGCTGTTAAGTGCAAGGCTATGGAGGAAGAAATGACATCCTGCTCTTTGTCATCAGGGACACATGCACTTCTGAGAGGGACATAAACGATTCAACAAATCGAAGGTTGGACAAAACATGAAAAACGTTGCACCTCACTGTTCACATTAGCAGCAGCTTCTGTAAGTATTCCTATTTGCTTCAACTGAAGCATGTGTGACTGACAAATTCAATGCTGTGTTTCCTGTTGACTGTCCTCACCATATACAAGTCTATGCAAGCAGTATGTATGGCAAATGTATTTAATCTCCTAGCCCTTCTTCCCTTCCCCTAAGTGGCTTTTGTTGCTTGTCAGGCCACCATTGTAAATTAGAACTTTTTTCTATGACTTGTCTGTAAAAATAAAGGTGAAATTTAAAAAAAGCTTATCAAGACCCATATTTACATTTATTGTTAGGCAGCAACCTCGAATGGCTTCTAGTAGTACTAATTATGTTCGAGACGAAGGCAGATGGCAGGTGACACACAAAAGGTAAAGCTATGGCGACCACAAGTCTTTGGAAAAGAGTCACAGCACCCGGTAAATTGACTGCCGGGCCTGTACAGGGTACTTACACTTTACACAGTCTTAATTTTATAATGATAATTTGTGTTATGATAATAAACTGTGAAAAAGAAGCGAAAGCATGTGGTTTCCAAGTCTAAAAAGTGAAGCCAATCCTGAAGTGACTTAAACATGCATTCTTCCTAATGCCCAGTAGAGGGTGACTCCAATGGTGCCAGAAAGAAGTCTGATTGAGAAAATAGGCTTGTTCGAGATGAGCCAGGTCTGCGCAGAATCGATCACCGGCGATCGGCGCCCGTTGCATTCCGGTTAGATTTGTGTCCGACTTGATCCCAACTTGCTCTGACGTCATGCACACGTGGGCAACGGAAATCTCACGAGAGCAAGGCGGCCGCAGTTCTGAGACGCAGGCGGCGCAGTTGCTTTTCACCGACTGCAAGACCCAGGCGGACCCAGGCGGACCCAGAGCATGCTGGGAAACGCCGGCTTCTCAGCTGATTTAACACCTGATTGGTTTAAACTATGATGACGATTTATATAAACTTTTAAAAGTTTTTGAATCGGAGGGATTTTAATTGCTATTTGTCTGACTTAAAGACTTATTCTGCACAGAACACGTGTTGTGTGGCTGATAGTGACGTTTAGAAGTCAGAGAAACTAAATCTGTTCAGATCACGGATCATCTACAGTGTATTGTTGATTAAAATCAGCAAGAGATTGCAAGTAGAGCACTTTGCCAGCTACTCTTTCATAATCAAAACAACTGGAGACAGTCTACAAGCTGATATGTAGGTCTGATTATATTTTATTAAATCGGGATCGCACCACAGTGTTTTTGTCACTTCCTGTCCAGCCTAAAGGCGGCTGGAATCGGATGGAAACTGTCCGACTTTCCCGCAGCTTTCTGTCCCCGCCCCCGCTGCTGCCGTCTGCTCTCGTCCACTTTACAGGCGAGGCGCAGTTCATCTCGAATGAGCCTATTGATTGATTGACTTGATTTATTACCTCTAACATTGTCCTTTTGAGTTTACTATTTTTCAACACAGCATGATGTTCATTTTGTAAATTATGGTCCCATTTAAAGTAAATATAGATATAAAGATGATAAGACAGGGTATGCTTTAGGGCATAGCTAACTTGTGATTGACAGGTTGACCTGATAGCGTCAGCAGTGTGCAAAATACGGCTGCAATTTTTTTATTGTCACTATTGGTCACTAAAATGTTTTAAAGTTTACCATGTCCATTCCGTATTCAGATTTCAAATCATTTATTCACAAATGTGTGTTTTTTTTGCCAAGCGGAGCCAGTCAGTCCTGTGCATGTATGCAAATTAGCCATCTGTGCCAAACAGAAGAAACGTTGAGAAGTCATACTAAAAATGGCTAGCAAACAAAAGCTAAACCAGAGTTTATCCCTACCACACTTTGGGCTCACATCCAAAAAGGTGGCACTCAGAGATGAAGAGGCATCCAAAGATGATGGCAGTGGGAACCTCTCCCACCCAGTGACTCCCCAGAAGAACGTTTAGTTGAGGCTGAGTGCTCCGAAGAGGCAGCAGGTGCTGAGGTAACATTAGCTGCTACTGCTGTGAGCACAATTGACAGAGCAGATGTGCGAATGGAAAAACCACAACCCTTGGCTTGACATTAAGTCAGGAAAATTGGGCTGTTTAGTGTGTAGAAAAGCAAAAACGTTGCTACTCTCAGAAAACATGCCGGGTTTACCTATCGCAGTAGAATAGATCAACGGTGATGTTACTAGCTGGAAAGCAAAGAGGCTACAAAAGAAGATATGCACACACAGAGACAACCAGGTCCACACAAGGTCAGTGGAAATAGCCCAGATGGAATAGTCTTGTTCAGAACAGCTTACACTGTGGCAAAGGCAAGGCCTTCGCACAAAAAGCTCAATCCACTCATGACAATACAGGAGCTCAATGGAGGCGAAGTTGGTAATATCCACAAATCTGACCATGCGTGCACAGAAATAGTCAGTCACATTGCCTAGGAAATGTGCCGCAAATTTGTCTGCAATGTAAAAGAAAGGGATTCACGGGTGTCAATCAATCACAGTTGATAAAAGCACCAGTTCCTATCTAATAATCTACGTAAACTGTGATGTCAGCAGTAAGGGGATGTAGGAAAATGTTTTCCAGGATCTAGTGGAACTTACAGATGGGGTTGATGCTGAATCCATTCATAACTCTATGATGGTGAGTTTACATAAAGCTGGAATGGATGATGACTTTTTGAAGATGCACCTGATAAGCATTTCCACTGATGGAGCTGCGGTGCTCACAGGAAAAGCCAGTGGGCTTGTTGTTAGACCCAAAGAAAAGTTTCCAAACGTGCAGTCTGTTCACTGCATAGCGCATGGATTGGAACTGGTTGTCAAAAGCAGTTTGTAAAGATTACCCCGCACTAGCACTCCATTTCAAAACAGCCAGTGAGGACACATCACACAATAATCTTGGGTGGCAAAAATACAAGGGACTTCTGAAGTACCTTGCTTACTCAGGATTTCTGGAAGATTTGGCTGTCATGAAATTGTACCATTTACATATAGACAAGACCACGAAGACATTATTTTATCATGCTTTCATCGAATCCATCATATCTTTCTCCTTTGCGTAATGGTTTCCATGTGTTTCAATTAAGAATCGCCAAAATCAAATTGTAAGACAGTCAAGGAAGCTGACTGGGGAGTCCCAGCTACACCCCCCAACACTGTATGCTAAAACTGCAGAGAATAGATAGGGCCATCTTAGAGGACAACCTACATCCTCTGAATCGATAATTTCAGTATCTCCCTTCAGGATGGAGGCTAAAAGTCCCCGGTTGTAGAACTACAAGATTCAAAAACAGTTGCGTACCAGCGGCAATCACTCTCTGGAGCAAACTGAGGCAAAAAACAAGCACTTTGGTCATATACTGTTTTCTATTCCTTTTTATCCTTGTTTTATTGTCTGTTTTATATGTTTTAATGTTTGATGTGTTGCATGTGATGTGGTGGCCTTAAAAGGTTTACGGATGTCTTGCCCCTTAGACTGTAAACCTAGTTTACCTACGGGTATCAATAAAGTAACCTGAACCTGAACCTGATGAAAGATATCCTGCGTGAACACCAGAGCCTGTCTCTCATGCTGCAGAAAAGAAAAATGTCACTGTGGATTCAAGTCTCGCCATCCAACAAACTGTCAATGTTTTGACGGCCATGAAGACGACTGGTTAAGTAGGCCTTGTTGTTGGTTGTGGTCTTACTGAAGTAGCGTAGTTTTGGAGTTGGAGAAATTGGAGTGTGTGTGTGTCCGTGTGTGTTTGTGTGTGTGTGTGAAAGAGAGCGAGAGCACCCACCGTGGTGGTGTTTGGCTTGTTACATCGCGTTTTTTTCAATATGAGAGATTGTCTGTTTACGCGGTTAGGTGAATGTGCCTTGTGTATGTGTTTAATGATGTATCTGTCTGATCCTGTTTGCTGTAGATGGATGGTTAAATAATGTCACAAAATCGGGCAAACTGTAGGCTCTCATTTGCAAGTGCACTGATTATGTACATTGTGAAGCACAACTTTGCCTCTCGTTATAAAACAACGTGCATCCCAAAAACTGTAGCCAATGAGACCTCCTATGTCAGTGTTGCTTTACAAATATTATAACATATCGGATTATCAAAAGTTGTTGTGTGTGCGTTAGTGTGTTGACATGTAGGCTATAGAAGGATTGGCTTGCCTTGCACTCATGAAATATTGCAATGTTATAGGCCTACTGCATATTGAGAAAATTTAGATCAGCAAAAATCCTGAGAACCCCCTGAATATTGATTGGTGTTTCGAACACTGAGCGTCAGGGTAGAGACTTAGTAGACTTGCATTGCCAGACCTTCTGTACCTCCAAAACGTGCTCTGATTTATTAGCCTTTCTTTAAACCAATCACAATCATCTTGGGCAGCACTAAGCGTCGGACAGAGCCCCAGTGCCTCTGCAAATGGCCTCGGAAAGGATCATGTGTCAAAAAGTTGTTTAAGTCGTGCAACAGAAGACTCAGATTGGACAGATAGTCTAGCTGGCTGTCTGAGTTACCCTGCAGAGATCTGAGGAGCAGTTTACCATATACCTCAGAAATCAACAAGAGTTTAAAATTCCAATATAAAGAAAGCGGAAAGTAATGGACATGGACACAAAAGAAGTACATCAAGCAGAATTTTTGGCAGCAACGGAACAATCACAGAAGTAGATCGTTGTGGATATAGACTAGAGACTTAGTGACGCTAATCATGGCAACTGTGTACATTTCGATGGCCATGAACTTGTTTTTGGGTGTTGTTGGTGCACTTTGACCCTTTGAAAATGTGTTTTCACTTCATTAAAGTTAATTGTAACATGTTGGAGGAAGAACATAATTTCTCTTCTACAGTAAACATTTCCAGTTTACAACATGCAAAGTACATGTAATAACATAATACCGGTAACAAGAGTGAAATGAGCCTCATTACCATTGCAATATTACCGCTGCATGGAATGCTCCATAACCCCTTGCATTGGAAAGTTTGTCAACCGGCATAATTAGCCATGGTGCTTTTGTTTCCTTAGGAGCAACAAGAAATGTGGGCATTGAATGAATATGCCTCATAATTGATTTAATTAATCTCATATTTATAAGTTTTTGCCTAAGTTACTTTAAGTCACAAACTTAGAAACATGCTAAACTTCCTGTGAAGTCAACAAGCGACAATATGGGCAGCATCACTCTGCTATTGCAACCCACTTAGTGGTCGGAGGGTATTATCCTGAAATCCTGAAATCAGAAAAAAACAGGAATTCAAGCCATAAACTCATGCATTCTGCTGCAGTAAACATCAGTGTCTTGTAGGGCTGTGACGATATGGAAAATAAAACCAAAATTGCAGGACTCAGCTCTACGAACCCCTGTCCAAGAGTGAGAAGGCAGTAACGCTAACAGAGGTGTAACGTTATGGCCACTGATTGACTTGGGTGTCTGGGTCTTTTTCCCGACGCTTCAGGTTACTGCCGTTAGCGTACTTAGCACCGGAGTTAAGTGATGACCGGTATGGCTGCTAGTTGACTTGGGATGACTTTGGATGTGCCCCCCCCCCTTACTTTTAATGTGTCCCCGGGGCTGTAATGATAGTGGATGGTTGCTAGCTGGCTGGGGCCTGACTGAGGATGTGTCTCTGGGGCTGTAATGATAGTGGATGGTTGCTAGCTGGCTGGGAGCTGACTGTGGATGTGTCCCCGGGAATGTAATGATAGTGGATGGTTGCTAGATGGCTGGGGGTCGAGTGTGCATCCCGACTGAAACCTTGCAGCGCTGGGAGACTAAGGATGAAGACAGAGGTGTGCTAGCTAGCTAAACTATACATGTGTACATATCTATACAGCCCAGAGTTGTTAACCGTGGTCACAACAATCATACTAAAAATAATGAGCATGTTGGACGGTGTCCAACCCACCAAGAATTACATTAGCATTTGCTACTTGTCAACCAGCACCTTTCCTGTAGGCACAAAAAAAGTTTATATTCGTTCCCCTACAGGTTGGAAGCGGAACTGTCCATTATTGTTACCATTATTCTTGTCTTATTTGAACAAGTTAATGAACCACTGAAACGATTTTGGAAACATTATTTTAAGCTACAAAAGAATCTTTGGTGTTGGATGGATTGATATTAAAATCAATCAATATCAATAAATATGCTATCTGCTGTATAACTGTGGGATGTAATCAATGACAAAACAATGCATTTACTGAGAACCCCCACAAAAAAAAAAGAATTTAGGTTTGTATCTAATCGTGGGTCAAAAATTGTGATACATACCGAACACTGGGTTTGGTGTGTCATTACAGCCCTGTTGGTTTTTGATTCTTTTGTTGTGTGTGATGACAACGTAAACACCTTTAACTAAATGCAATATCACAACAGAAACCATAGCATGTTTAAGTTAATATGACTGAAGCCTGGTGGATAAATTGCTAAATCAATGTTATAAGACAGATTCAGCTTATCACAGAAGATGCAGGTCATTTTAGTGGCTAAGAAACAAGAAAAGTTCAAGATATGTTGAGGTCATTTAGAGACTGTGTCTCCATTACACGGAGCTTATTGACTTACTCATGGTGTGATGTGACATTTTAAACTGATGAAGGTGTTTGAAGGTTCACATCTACAGCCACAAAGCTCCATCTTTTTTTTCTGTTCTTCCAACAGTCTGTCTATTTCTTCATCCACTTTTGCCCGCATGGCGTAAGGTACAGACCTGGGACGGAAAATCTTGGGACAGCGTTAGCTTTTACATGGATGGTGGCCTTTGTTCCTTGGAGGGTGCCTAGCTCCTCTTTGAACACATTCTCATGTTTACTCAGCACTTGCTGTAGTGTTTTCTATTCTGTTGTCATGTGCTGCAACTGTCGCGCTTTGTGTTTGAGTTTGATTTCCTTCCATCTGAGACGTATCTCCTCCAGCCAGCCACGCCCTAGTAAACTGGGGCCG
>NC_048415.1:29249989-29251388 GCF_013103735.1 Etheostoma cragini
CTTTGTGTTTGAGTTTGATTTCCTTCCATCTGAGACGTATCTCCTCCAGCCAGCCACGCCCTAGTAAACTGGGGCCGTTTCCTTTAACAACAATGAGGGGCAGTCTTCGTCTTTGCTGCTTGTATTTAACCATCACAAGGGCTGCACCTATCACATTAACAGGATCGCCTGTATAAGTCTCCAACTGGATTTTAATTGGCCGTAAACAAGGGATTTTTGTATCCTTCCACAGCTTCTGGAATGCCTTTTCATTCATAACTGTGAGACTACAGCCTGTGTCAATCTCAAAATTAACACCTTCCCCATTCAGTTTCATCTCCACCATGTAAGGGTCAACTTTTCTCAGATGTACTTCGCTCATGCGTCCTAATCTGAACTTTATGCAATTAAGGGTAAATGCGTCGGCGTCAGAGCTATCACTTTCACTTCCACCCTGACTTTCTTGCACTTTGTGAGCATGGTAACTCTTTCTTTTCTTTGAATCCACAGGTTTCTCCTTAACCGGATTCTGTGCACTTTTGCTACGGCAAGCTCTAGCAATGTGCCCTATCTTTCCACAAGCATGACATTTCACTTCTTTGTACTTGCAGTCTTTTGCAACATGCTTAGATCCCTTGCAACGGTAACACCCTCTTGTTGCTGCTCTGAATGTACCCGCGTCCTGTGGGCCATTGTTGACATGGAAGTGCTTCACTGTTGCACCTGGGTTTTGCAGATCCTGTGCATTCCTATTTGCGGTCTCCATTACGGATTCATTATGCTTGCGATTACGGGAATCAAACTTGTATCTCTGCACGATTTCACTCGGCTTAGGATTGAAATGATCTTTCAACAGGTTTACCAGTTCTTGATAAGTTTTATCTTTTGGCTTTCCTGGGCTGAGGAGGTTACACATCAAGCTGTATGTCGATGCTCCCACGACGCTTATGAGTATGGCTCTCTGCCGATCTCCGTCGTCAATCTGATTTGCTTCAAAAAACTGCTCCAGTATTTCACAATACTCTTCCCAACTCTGGTTTCTTGCATCAAACGCTGATAGCGTGCCAAAAGTAGCCATCTTGCCACTTTATATTTACTCTCCCTCCCTTCCAGCCAAAGAAAAGTACACGGCAACCCGCTGCACCGACGTCCAATGCCACTCAATCCACCGGCATCAGGCCAAATAAAAAAAAGTTATCCTCGTCGCCAATAAGATGTTATATCTTCTAAGAAAGAACTTAATGTCCACAACATCCTAAATCCTTTTGAACGTTTAATAACAGCTGACAGGCATGACATCTGTACAAGTTCGAAGCTACTCTTTACACATCTCTAGCTAGCAACAACTTCTTAGGTCTTCTTCGACCTAGCGACCACTTCCTGTCCTTTAACATACTCTTATTCAGAACTCAATGTAATA
>NC_048415.1:29251488-29252629 GCF_013103735.1 Etheostoma cragini
CAACTTCTTAGGTCTTCTTCGACCTAGCGACCACTTCCTGTCCTTTAACATACTCTTATTCAGAACTCAATGTAATAGTGCCTGGAAATGTACAATAAAAAATGTCATCGAGATGTTTGGATAAGTTTAGAATCAAATTGCCTCTATGTAGGCCCCTATTCAGGAGGCAGACACTGTCTCCACATTTAATAGTAGGCTTAAGACTTTCCTCTTTGATAATGCTTATAGTTAGGGCTGCCTCAGGAGAGTCCTGAACCATCCCTTAGTTACACTGCTATAGGCCTAGACTGCTAGGGGACTTCCCATTATGCACTGAGCACCTCTCTCTTCCTCCTTCTCTCCATCTGTATGCAACCTCATTCCCTTAATTCATGTTACTAACTCGACTTCTTCCCTTTCCCAGAGTCTTGCCCTCTCCTCTCTTCTCCTATCGCTTTCTGCAGGTGTTTCTGGCTCTGGCTCTGTGGTAGGAGTCAACTGCTGCCTCCATGTTCCTGCTAGACACCCTATGCTGCAATCCTCCATCTCTCTCTGTCTGTCTGTCTGTGTGTGTCTCTCTCTCTCTCTCTCTCTCTCTCTATCTCTCTCTCTCTCTCTCTCTCTCTCTTTCTCACACCCCCAACCGGTCGAGGCAGATGACCGCCCACACTGAGCCATGGTTCTGCTCGTGGTTTCTGCCTCTTTTTAGTGGGGCAGATAAGGGGGAAAATCGTTCACAAGTGGATACAAACACCAAATTTGGTGTGGTTATCCCTTTGGGGCCAATAATTTGAAAAATAACGTTAGCCACTGGATTTTTCAAAATGGCCGCCATTTTCCAAGATGGCCGCCATTTCCAGCATTGGAAAACACATATCTGCCCACATAATTTTACTAATGGGACATATTTCAAGGTTTTTACCTTTTAAGGCTTATGTTTTTCGACTATAAGGATGTTACATACATATCTATTTTCTGTTTTGAGAGTCTATAGTGGTATGTAGAGTAAATAATGTCAAAGAACATGCATGAAATGTGACATAATTCCAAGAAAAATTTATTATTAAAGCATGTCAAAGTAACAGGAGGTTTTATGTTTTTTACGTTTAGGTTTTTATGTTTTATGTTCTGGAGGCACATAACATTATTGTATTTGTGTTCA
>NC_048415.1:29252729-29258987 GCF_013103735.1 Etheostoma cragini
CAACTTCTTAGGTCTTCTTCGACCTAGCGACCACTTCCTGTCCTTTAACATACTCTTATTCAGAACTCAATGTAATAGCGCCTCCTTCTGGAACATTCCTTATCAGCAGCTAATGTCAGACACAGGGTAAGGAGTATGAACCATTAATCTTACTAGAACAGAAAATTATATAGCTTACAGATAAGCATTCTTGTTACTCCATATTAAAGTTAGACTATTACAGTTAGGATACCACAAATTGCAAGCATTAAATCGTCACCAACACGGTCATGCAGCACATCATTAGAAAGCTTAAAGTCTTGTGATTCCATCAAGCCCCCGCACAAAGGATAAGGTGTAATCATGTTATGAAGTTAAGAAACACTGCACCGTTTCTGTCTAAATCGAGCGTGCATCCCTACCTTTGTCCTCGTGTCTTTATCCACAGCGGTGAAAGATATTCATAAAAGTTGATTTCCTAAATCGCAAACACTCCAAGGAATTAGAATATCCAAGCCTTGTAATCCATAATTATCTGGTCCCCTCACAATCTTGTAGTTTCTGGCCAAGTTTCGACGTTCAGAAATCTAGATAGTGCATCATTTCTCGGTTTCTATAGCTTGTAACTTTTTCCCTGTGCGGCCTAAAACGAAGGTCGACACACCATTACAATCTGTGGCTTCTGCAGATTGCAATGAACCTTGTTCATCAGCCTATCAAGAGATACCCTCAAGCTAAGCCAATGATATCGCACAGTCGCCATTGGGCCCACCTGGGAAAGATTGACAGCCCACGAATTAGAAGATAAGGTCATAAAACTGGCATCCCTGTGTAGCCAATAAGAAGACGAGTTGATTGATATCAAACATGGCCAACAAAAACTATTCCTGTGATCTTTTACAGCTGTCTGAAGGCAAAAATATGGCCTTCTGATGGCATTTCAACATTTCATGAAATTATGATGACTTATTTCTATAAATCTATGTATGTACTTCTTTCAAACATATCTGTGAGTGATGTGGATGTGTTTTTGTATTTCAGAAGATGTGTCTTTAGCACTTTTTTGGCTTTTTTAGAAATAAGAAATAAGACAAACGCACAGACATATCTGAAGAAATACATTCATATAAAATCCATTTTATAAGTTATTTTTTTCTGCATTTTTTCTGTTCTAAGTTGAGACATGTGACTAGAGTACTGTTGTAGTATGTAGCCCATGTAATATGCTTACAGTAGTAGTTTTTATATTTTTTTCAGATGATTTACTTGGACGGAAATAGAAATTCTGTGTTCTAACCTCTGTAGCTCTGTGTCAGTAAGGCCTAGTGTCACACTGCCACTAGAAACAACAAGTTGAGAGTGTTAACTTCCCAATGAACTCAGGATCATCCCAGAGGGCCAAAGCATGTGGAAACTGCAGCACTTTTTTAAGGTTAAAAATTTAGGCGAGAAAATCATATATTTTCAAGTGGTTATCGAATCAGTATAGCTATTTTACATACTGTATATTTAATGTTTTTTGGAAAACAGTGGAGCTCATTGGCACAGGGGTGAAATGTGCATCAGGCAAATTAAGGGATCCATTCATTGTTGATTGTAATCACTTCAGGGGATCTGTTCATCATATAAACTATGAATATGATCAAATACCACCAGCTTAATCCTTGAATGTGGTTTAAGCAGGCTAGATCACGCGAAATTGACTTCTACCCCTCACAGTGTTTCATGTGAAATGATAGTTAATGCATCATGAAAAACGCACTACATGTGAGCATTACAGTTGTTGTCAAATGGGAATTAACATTTGAAGACATACTTGAAAACAAGGCAGAAAAACACTAATTACAACACTACTACCTGATTCATTTGAATATGAAAAAAATTAAATGGCCTCACCTTATTGGCTGAATATTGCATTTGTATTTACAAAAGTATAATTTTAGAATTAAAGTTGACTTGATTAGCTACTTGCTACATTATGCATTGTTGCAGCAAAAGAGTAAAAAACGCAAAATGCCTTTTTGTTATTTTTCTTTATTTCTTCCCATGTCTCCCTTTCTTCTTTTCTGTTAATTTACTTGTTGCTTCATTTGACTGGTGATTGAACGCCACTGGGTGTTCAGAGAATTTCACACGTGGTCGGGACCGGGTAACCAACTGGAAAATCCCTCTTCAATCTTCACCTGGCATCTTCATTCCATTTCCTCCCTGTCCTGTTATTTCTATTCTCTACTCACGTACCCTTCATTTCTGTACAGTTATTTTTCTCCTCAGTATCATTTCCTCCTCTCCTTTCTGCATCCTTGCTTAACCCTTGGTAGACCTTTTAATGTGAATAGAAGCACATTAAAAAGTAATATCTTCTATGTATTGCCTTTTATCTCCCACTCATATTATCATACTCATACTCATATCATCTCTGCAATAAAGTGCATTCAGAAGCTGACATTAATTTTAATGATAATATCTGCTCTTGGTATCTCATACAATGCTTTTTTCATTAATTTATTTCTGCATGAGGAGACATGCCCAGGTTATGAAGTTGTGATTAGCATTTGTTTATAGACTCATATTTCCTCCTATACATAGCTATATTCTGCTGTGTTTTACCAAAAACTGGAAAACTACAACACATTCTCAAACCCAGCATGTCAAAAAGCAACGCTCAGCCAAATTTTGTTTCTGGCACATCCACCTCTGATTGGCCAAAGCTATGTTTCTGTTGACCCTTTCCTGCTTGACGAATATTGGTACTTTTTACTCCTTACATTTTACAAAACTGACTCGTTACTTTGGTTTTGTACAAAAGGTAGTCTATCAAGTGTGATTGTGAGTGTGTGTTGAAAAATAGCGCGGACACGCACCTTGAACCGCGAGTGGGCGCGCAGCCGCGCACGCCACACAGAGAAAAAGCGAGAGAAAAGAAGAAGAGACTAGCTGTCCCGTCGGAGGACAATCAGTTGAGATTATGTGTGTGAGTCCGTGGGAACTGTAAATTGTATAATTTATGTTGTCAGTTCATCTAAGCCTGTTGTCTATGTCTCTGTCACAGTAATCATATATGTGATGTTTTAGGCCTATTCGCAGACATCCATTTAAATATCTTTATAAGTTATATAAAGAGCCTTTTTTCCATGTCCACTGAAGTTTCTCAGCTTGCACTCTAGTAACATTTGTGTCATTCGCAAAGCTACTTTTACTTTTATAATTTAAGTACATTTCCAAGCCTATACTTTGTTAATTTTACTTGAGTAAAGAAATAAAATCAGTATTTTTTACTTTTACCAGAGTATTTTTAACACAAGTATCTGTACTTAGTACGGGAAGTGAGTACTTTTGCCATCTCTGAAAATCGTCTACAAAAGATACCAATATGCCCAGGTAAGATGTCCACTGTATGGTAACACACAGCTATATAAAGTGTGAAAAACACAAGCTTCACTAAAGTAAAACTGTTCACTTAGTGCAAAGTAATGGAGGTGGAAGCACTAGAAACTCCACATTCATTTGTATTTATAGATGATGCAGGTGCCTGGCAAGTCAGGAAATCCACATTTTTTTATTACTACTACGGACCTTTAGTTTGTAACTTTTTCCAGTAGTTTTGTTAATTACTAAAGACAAAACAAAAATATTTAACTATTGCAAAAAACTGCTCATTTTTTTATCCCTTCTTGTGAAAACTGATTATGTAATAAAATAAAGTAAATTCATGTAAAATAATTTTAATCTTCTTATATAAAATATGATATATATAATATTCCAACCCAGTTTGGGAAATGGTCACGTTATTTTAGTTTGTTTTTTTTCCTATTTTTTGATGGGTTTTTTCCCGTTATTAGTGACAGTGAATAGACAGGAAAAGTGGAGAGAGATGGGGGGATGACACACTTCAAAGGGCCGCAGGTCTAATTCGAACACGGGCCGCTGCAGGATTCAGACAAAATGGGGAGAACGCTCTTACTGGGGGGACTAGAGGCCGCCCCTGGTCACATTATTTTGATCTATTTTGATTGTCAACAAGGACACGATTTTCTCATTTATTTTGTGGTGACCACCACAAAGTAAATGAGAAAATCGTGTCCTTGTTGACAATAATGGCCGCTGGGACACAATCCGCGGTCTCTGGGGGACGCAACGGGGAAATAAAATGCCACACGCCGGCGACATCGGCCATGACACGGGGCTGCTCCACAACAGGGAAATGACCCTGTACACAAATCAATAGATTAAATAACTTCACCATTTCACAATGAGACTGGGCTGGATATTCATTATATTCTAATAATGAATATTGATTGTTTGCTGCACTGAGCCTGTTTTGAGACGTGTGAAGAATTGTGTTGTTTGGAATGTCTTTTGCAGGTAATGTGAACCGTTCAGAGACCTCAGCTCAGGTGACTGTTGATAAAGCAGACTGTGGTTGAGTTGACGGGTTTTGCACGTGGCTTTGGTTGTGACCACGTTTAGCAATCGAAAAAAAAAGGGTAAGCTAAACTTTTCAATTATGGGGCGCCGTTTGTAAATGGCTCATGCTGAAAATAACAGCAACATTTTGTCACATTTAGCTTTAAATAATGTTTTAAAAAATGGTATGAAATTTTAAGGGTCACTTTCTTGCACATTTACAAAAATATTTGTCAACTTGGAAATATTTTAAATAGTTAAATCCCAATATTAAATGTTACACCTAAATGTTAAATGTTGAATTCAAATGCTAAATCTAAATCTAAATGTTAAATCTAAATCTAAATGTTAAATCTAAAACTAAATGTTAAATCTAAATATTAAATCTAAATCTAAATGTTAAATCTAAAACTAAATGTTAAAGCTAAATCTAAATGTTAAATCTAAATATTAAATTTAAATCTAAATCTAAATGTTAAATCTAAATCTAAATGTTGAATCTAAACATTAAATCTATATCTAAATGTTAAATCTAAATGTTTTGGGTGAAACTAAATATTTAGCTAATATGCAAATGAAATGCCGGTAACCGGAAGTACCAAAATAGAAGCTCGAGGAGGTCAGTGTATGTTTATAGTGTCAAAAAGCGAATAAAAATCATCTCATCCGGGGAAATGGACTCTTGAACTTATTTTTTAGTTTCACCCGAAACATTTAGAATTAACATTTAGATTTAACATTTAGATTAAGATTTAATATTTAGATTTAACATTAAGATTTAGATTTAATATTTAGATTTAACATTTAGATTTAGATTTAGATTTAACATTTAGATTTAGATGTAGATTTAATATTTAGATTTAGCTTTAACATTTAGATTTAGATGTAGATTTAATATTTAGATTTAGCTTTAACATTTAGATTTAGATTTAAGATTTAGATTTAGATTTAACGTTTAGATTTAGATTTAACATTTAGATTTAGATTTAGCATTTAGATTTAACATTTAACATTTAGGTGTAACATTTAATATTTGGATTTACCTATTTAAAATATTTCCAAGTTGACAAATATTGTTGTAAATGTGCAAGAAAGTGACCCTCAAAATTTCATATCAGTTTTTTAAACATTATTTAAAGCTAAATGTGATAAAATGTTGCTGTTATTTTCAGCATGAGCCATTTACAAACGGCGCCCCATATTCAACCACTAGAGTTTTACCGGCAAGTAAATGTGGACCACGAGGTACTGCTGCCATTCATCTGCATGAATCTGAGCATCTGAGTTTAGTTTGCTATCTGCTACCAAATGCTCACCAAGACATTTTTAAGCAAGCAAAATATACCAATTACCTTTTGATGAAGTGTAAACACAGTGAGAGGGCCAAATGCTACCTTCAGACTGCAAGCAAATCAGATTTGATTCTCAAATCAGATTGTTAAAACAGATTGTCCACACTGTTATTTCCAAGTGATCAGATCGGATTTGTGTGTCTAGATACCACCAAACTATCTGCATGGGTTGCTCTGGTTAAAGACATAGTGTAGCTACACTGGGGATTGGGCTTTCCAACAAGGAAGCTTTAGAAATGGAGGTCCATCATTCCATCTCCCACTCCGCTGTTAAGTTTTGGTGCCAAACCGACTGTTCTTTTATTCCTTGTCCTCCATAGGCAGGCACATGCACACATAGATATCAGTGGGGGCTTGAGCACCAGCACTTTTCTTCATTGAGAGGATGCTTTTTTCTTTATTTCTTATGAATATACAGTATTTACTATATAAAAATACTATATAATATATATATATATATATATATATATATATATACACTCACCGGCCACTTTATTAGGTACCCCATGCTAGTAACGGG
>NC_048415.1:29259087-29295830 GCF_013103735.1 Etheostoma cragini
AAATTAAGTGTTAACGAGCAGTTGGACAGGTGTACCTAATAAAGTGGCCGGTGAGTGTATATATATATATATATGTGTATATTCATGTTTGCACACAGCTTCTCTGTTAAACAAATACTTTTATTTTAGAAATATCGGGAGGTCGGGAGATGAGACTTTGTCAAGTTCCGATGCCAGCCTCCCTCTCCATCATATCCATGCATATCTCCCTGCAGCAGCAAGCAACACATATTGGCACACAATACCGCATATAGAGGCAGGCTGCAGCAGCTCTTCCCAGCTGTGTTTTCGTTGGCTTATGTGTATGTGATTTGTGATGAGCAAAAGACTGTAGCAACCAGTGCCTCAAGTTTACAACCAAGACAAAAACAAATATAGTTTGTGTCCTGCTAACTTGCTTACTAGCTAATGTAATAAGTTAGCAATATATCATGACCATACAAGCTAATGTACTGTACTTAATGGAGACACTATGGTGAATACGGTACAATTTGTTTAAATTAAAAATGCACTAATTTGCATACATTTGACAAGGCACTGCAGGTAAATAGGATAAAAAAATAATTAAACATATCACCACAGAACTTTCCCAGTTAATGACTTACATCAAGGGTATTTTCCCCTGAGATAGTATGTTCAAATATGCAGATTAGCTAATTTGGTAAATGTAGAAAGTGACAAGCCTAAAACAGACACCACCTGAAAATGTATTCTGGAAGTTTTCTTACTATTAGAGTAAAAGAAGACATGAAAGCAAAAGCAACCAAATCTCAAAATTGACCACAACATGGACAAATGTTTCCTGCATTAAACAGTAACTTATAATGTTATGTATAATGTTAATCATACGCTCCTCATCTAACAAATATACTACATTCTATTAATTTGTTGTTTGCTAATTGATCTTTACATAATACATACAGTCCTCCCTGAAATGTGAAAAGTCCTTGTCGCCACGTGTTATTTTTGTGTGTGTGTGTGTGTGTTTGGCTGGGTGTGGTAAGGGTAATAATAATAACAATAATAATAATAATAATAATAATAATGATAATAATAATGTATTGCATCTATACATTAATTGTGTATTCAGGCAATTCAGTATTCTGTTTCTTGACTGTGTGAAGCTGAATGTTATCTTGCTTGTGAAACAAAATGTACTTAAACAATTCATTTTAGTCATGCAGCACAATATCAAAAAAAAGAAAGGGGATTCAGAAAAGGAAGGAGAGGGAGCATAACAAAACTGCCAATAATTGCAAATGACTAAATCCATGGTTAAAACCATGTACCAGAAGCAACACATAAGAGAGAACAAATACGTTGAAAGTGTTATTGTTGGTCTACACTTGACTTTTTATCTGCATAAGTTTAGGCGCATAACCCTTGGCTACACAAGTAGTAGACACATGAAGATAGATGGAAACACCCAAAACAAGTTACAGTGCCATGGTTAGCATGCTAAGATTCTGTCCTGATTAACAGGTCGGTGTGTAGCCACGCTCCAAAGCATCCCCTGCTTTATAGTCTATTTTAAATGGTACCTTAATTTACAAAATGTACATCATGCTGTATTGAACTAGACTTGAAACCAGCGATTGAAGCCATAAACTTATTATGAAAATGTTTACTGAGGTAATACTTCAAGTGACAAGCAGGGTTATTTCCTCATAGACTTCTATGCATGTTGGTTTATTTTTGCAACCAGTGGAGCTGTCCCTGTTGGAAATGAGATAGAACGCAGTTTTTAAGGCATTAGCTTTCCATTGAGACACAAAAGCTTCATCCATCCAACCCGTTTGTCATTTTTACAGTTTGTGTGTTTTACTTGTTTCTTATGCTGCTATGCCCTGCAGGCAGGGACAAATTATCATGACCACAGGCCCTGGACACAAAATTAAATCGGCCCCCCTTCATTCCCCACTTAAACACACTCACGCATGCATGCATGTGCAAGTAGTAGCCTATACGTCAAATATTGCAAAGAGCACACAGTGCTTTACAGTAGGCAGCACGATTGAAAAAATCTATATCTGGTACTGCCAATTTGTTTTGTTTTGTCATGGTTCATGTCTGCATTAAACATTACACTTCATGAGACAAAAATCCTAGCAGAGAATCGTGATATCAATTCTAAGCTAAAAAACGTGATTCATATTTTCAACACCCAATTTAATGGAGCTCAGTGCAAATTCTTTCAGGAAGACTTCTAATTAACTTAAACTATCTTGTCTTAAAACTATTCAGCTGTTAAGAGGTGATGACTTTTCAGTAAACTAACCAAAATTGGCCACAAAATGCATGATCCAATCACAGCACTACAGCTTGCTTTAAATGTGTTCTCTCTTGCTGTCTTTTCAGACCCTTTCCACCAGAGAGCCCCTTCGTTCGGTCCCCGGGTTCCTTCTCCACCATCACCAGTGTCCAGGCTCCATTGGGGTGGATATGTTTGGCTTCTCTACCCTTTTAAAATATTTTTTTAACAATGAAGTCTAATCCCCAAAGACTTTTTTTTAACATTTCATATTATGCATATTTACAATATGTCTTTCCACATATGCAACAAGGTCTCTCCTATTGAAATACGGTATACAAACCAATGCATACATATGTATATGCTGGTTCAACTCCCCCATACGGACCAAAGTACGGAGTGTGCTCTGGATCCCATATGTCAAAATTAGTGAACCCTGACCAAACAGGATTCATAAAAACAAGGCTAGCAGCAGACAATGTTAGGCGCCATTTCCATATTGTTGATGCAGCAGAGGACAGTAAGACCCCAATGTCACTTCTCTCTCTTGATGCAATGAAAGCCTTTGGCAGACTTGAGTGGGCATTTTTTTGGTCAGTCTTAGAGGTGATGGGCTTTGCTAAAACTTTCTTTGTATGATTAAAGCTTTGTATTCTAATCCCTCAGCTTGTTTTCACCGGACGCACCTCCTTCCCTTTGTTTCCGGTTTCTATATCTTCACGCCAAGGCAGTCCCTTGAGTCCTGCTTTATTTGTCCTCTCTCTACAACCTCTGGTTCAAGCTATTCGCCAATCAATCATGGTGTCACCAATACCCATTCGCAATAGACAGCATCACGTCTCATTATTTGCGGACATTATTTTGGTATTTTTAGAAAACCATCTCAGTCTCTTCCTCAACTTCTATCACTAATGGAGGAGTATGGAACCTTTTCAGGCTTTAAAATTAACTGGTTAAAATCTGCATTACCTCATTTAAATGACTATGCCCACAAACCAACCATCTCAGATAATATAATATTAATAATATAATGTATCCTTTATTAGTCTCACAAAGGACCACTCTGTTGTTATTATTACACAGATTACACACAGGCCTAAATTACACACACATACTCAGTACCTATACATGCACTAATGGAGAGATCTCAGAGTGGGGGGGGCGCCCCCTTTCCATGGGGTTCCGTGCTTTGATCAAGTGCACCTTGGCAGTGCCCAGGAGGTAAACTGGCCCCTCTGACATACCTCCGGTTCCCAACCCAACTCCATATGGACTGAGCTACTTGAGGCCCCTCCCCACCTAGTTTAATCCAGATCCATCTATTTGCTGGCATACCTTAAAAGATGCCATGACAGAGCCTTGGTCACTCCATGACAGTTTTTTTGCCAATGTTTCTAACAAACAGGGCTACGCTTTGGCCCCATTATCTCACATCTTATCAAGACTTGGAGATTAGCTGTCAGCCTTAAAGCTCTCTAGAACTCAAAGGCGTGCTGTATTTGCCGGACTTCCAGCTGAAGTGACCTTTCTATCCGTGCATGGACCCTTTCTTAGATGTAGTCTAACTATCTACGGCACGTATCCATGGAGCACCAGAAAAGACCCTGGACACTTGGCATAACATCGCCAACTCATTGAGGTCCGGGCTGTAGCCTTTTGCTACTGCCTTGCTCTCAATCTGCGCATGTGATTGGTACTGTGTCTTGTGTCTTGTGTCTGTGTGTGTGTGTGTGTGTCTGTTTATGTAAATGTTTGTGTGTGTCTGTTTCTGCATGTGTTGTTTTGTCTCACTCCCAGATTTCCTCTCTTTATTTTTTGCTCTGGGACGCATTCTAATGTCTCAGTGACATTTGTTTGTGGTTGTTAGTGTCTGTTGATAGTGTCTAAATATATATATTTTTTCAAATTAAAAGAAAAATTAGTTATGGCATGATAATTCCTAGTTGCGTAGTAAAATTATATTTTTAATTTGATCTCTTTTTGTTTTCTCTTAGGACTTTCAATTTGAATTATGAGTAAATACATCCTCCACAATTAACCAGCAGTCAGTCAAATCTTTATTTTACTATTGCAACATCTTTGGACAAAATAAACAAAAATGCAGGTCAATGACAGCAAAAAAAAAAGGTTGTCATATTCAAGTTCAGCGACAAAGCATAATATATCACATTGAAATGATCTGCAAACATGTTTGTAAAACCGAAAATAGAAATATTTAAATCTTAAATGGGTCTGCCATAGAATTGGCAATCTGCTTCTGATGCTTTGGCAGTAGAGCTGCAGTGAAAATATATATATTATAATTTTAAATCAAAAGCATAGACATATAAGAACTTTCAAAAAGCTTCTAATCAAGTCACAGTTCACCAGCAGCCTGTAGTGGGGTTTGTAGTTGACATATTAAAGTTAAACACAGCCGCATCCACATGCATTTCCACCAAGAACCCGACTCACAGCTCAGTAACAAGATGCCAGATGCTGCATGAGAAATCAGTGACAGCAATCCTCATCATGAATTCAGAAACATACATAGAGACACAGAACAAACTTGTAACCTAACTAGAACTTAAACCCATGGAGAGACCCATGAAAGATCTGAATATAGGTTCTCTGTCTCAGTATCATTCTTTTGTGCAACCGCTGTTCTACCAGATACAAATCTCCAGAACAGGTGCAACATTGGTTTTGTATGTGTGGAAATTTTATAGTACAAAACAAATTACACATTTGACATACATAAGAAGGAGCATGTGTTTTTATGATGTTTAAACCATAGTTAATAGTCATTAGTCATCATGTTAAAGTGACACACAAGGTTAATTTATAATTTACATTAAATGCAGCTTTCATTTGGGTTTTTGAAGGTCTAAAATTTATTTATTTATTATGTGGATATGGAATATGTTTTGCACTGATATTTGAGAATTAGAGCATTTGCAATCAAACAATACGGCAGTGTTTCTTCCAGATTCTGTTTAAGTTTTTATTACAGGAAATTATAATTTCCATTTCTTCCTCCCCTAGGTTGTCGGTGTAACTCCAAAATCAAATATTAAGGTTAAAGAGTGTCCAGGTATAGTTGAGTTAATTGTCTTAGCCCTGATTGAGTAACGGACCAGAGCTATACATTTATGACACAAAGATTTAAGTTACTATACTGTTACAGTTTTCAAACCCATCCAAGTCAAAGCAATGAAGCTTAACCACAGTAACATAACATATTGAGAGACTGCTTTAATAAAGTAGAGTCAGCATGTAGAGGCAGCCAGTAGGTGTAGTGATTATCTGAGAGGGCAGTCAGGGGAAAACTAAGGGCCAATCATTTTATCCTGGCTTGTCACCACACAGAACATAGTGTTATTTTAAAGAGAAGCCAAGAGGGGGATAGAACAGAGAGAGAGAGAGAGAGCATAAGGGCTCACAGGAGACTTATGGCTTAGTCAGTCACCCAGCTAAACACTCCATCAGCCTGCGCTTTAGTCAGTCTCATCCATATCCTCCTCCTATTTCCCATCATCCATCTATCCATCTCTCCACTCGCCACCGTCGTGTGATAAATCCTCACAACATCACAGCATTTTAGCCATCCCTTTGTTTGTTCTACTTTAAGCATCTCATTTCCCCCTTTTTGATACATGCACACACTCACACACATACATGCACACACACACAAACGCAGGGCTTGTGGAAGGGATTTATTGAAGAAGTGCTTATGACCATTTGAGGGATGTGCTTAGCTAGCAGGTTAGTCCAGCTTTAACCTCTTGGTGGTATGAGAGAACCAGTCAGCCTGAGAATATGATGTGTGCGTGTGTGTGTATTTGTGCATAAAATGTTTATTTAATTTTTTTTAGTTTTTTAAAATTTTGTTGTTGCATTCTTTTTTTTAAACACAGAACAGCTTAAGGAAAGGAAAAAAACAGCCAAATGTGGGCATGTGGGTACAGTTAATAGAAAATGATTATGAAAGTAAAAATGAATAACAGAACATTTTCTATCCAGGTTCCCCCTCACAGTATTCTGCAGCAAGGCAAAGCAGTATCCAGATGAGAATCGATACAGAGCATATAAACATAGCAAGGCAACAAGGCGCTCGTCAGAAAGTGGGCACTTAAAACCAAGTCAGAAAGACAGGCTAGGCTGGGCTAGGAAATCCACAAAGCAAGGAGGATGTCATCGTGGGGCCAATATGCTGCAATTAAGGGTCCGGACCTTAGAAAAAGCATCTATTTTGGAGTGAAGCATGCACGTGATGTATTCACTAGGAATGCAGTCTATAACAATGTTGTATAATGATTGTCTAGTTGTAGCAGCAAGTTTGATCCAGAAGAGTAGAATGTTCTTTCTAGCAGCAAAAGTCAATATATTGAAAAGTTTACTGTGCTTACTATCAGTGACCCAACCCTCCAGAAGACCAAGTATCAGAATTTGAATACGAGGTAGCAAAGATGTGCCCCAACCAACTCATTTGCAATTCAGCATTATCCTTGTGGGGAGTCACGTGATTGGCTGGACAGAGATGACATCATAAGTGTAGCTCCTGGGCCAACAATGTCAAATAGTTGTTTTATATGGTTCCAACTTTGATATTTTACCACTTTGGGCTTGTTAGAGTTCTTCAAATATTCAAAATTTCTGGCCCCCCTCGCTTTTCTTTTTATGTCACTATCTCGTTTGTTATTGTTCTGTTTTTTTTATGTAATGTGTATTGAGGGACTTAACTTTGGATGAACTATTGTTAGGATTTAACGAAATGAAAGGCAGTAGCAGTATCCTCATGTACTTTCATTTAGAACCCAATTTTTTTGATTATGGGTGATCTTTCATTTTTAGTTTGGAATTGTGGCGGACTGAATGCTACCCATAAAGGAGCCAGCACTCTGGGCTTACTAAAAAAGAGAAATGTTGACATTGCATTATTACAGGAGACCCATTTGCTGCAGGTGGACGCCGGCCTTTTAGCAAGTAGATTCTATCACACAATTGCGTCCTCCGCAGTGAGCTCAAAAACAAAAGAAGTTGACATTTTGTCAAACGGAACCCACTTAAAGGGTTGTCCTCTTGGTCAGATGATAAAGGCAGGATTGGTGTTAGAATTTGGTGGCAGAAAAACTGCATTTGTGTCAGTTTCTGCGCCAATTGTTTTTAATGGCAATTTCTATAACACGCTAACCAATCCAATTCTTGAGGTAACAGACTATTCTTTTGTTGTTGGTGCAGATTTCAATGCTGTGTGGGACCCAAATATTGATCGGTCAAACACAAAGGCCAATACGGACCACGATCAGGCTACAAATGCTCTGGAATCATGGGCCAGCAGCTTGAGGCTTGTAGATATTTGACCTACAGGTAATCCCATCTGTAAGCATTACTCTTTTTCTCAGGTAGACATAAATCCTTTTCCAGGATAGATTTTCTTTTTGCATCCCCTCAATTATTTCCTTCAATTGATAAAGCAATGGCATTGCCAATGGCATGGCCAATGGCATTGTCGGACCAAAAAGGGGTCCTTTGCGCCACCAAACTTGACCAACTGTCTCAAAATGCGGTTAGATGGCGTTTCCATACTTCTTTACTGAAAAATGAATCCTATATCACTCAGTTTATAGCAGAATTCCAAATATTAGCAGAAATGAATGTTGGCTCTGTAGAAGACCCAAGCATATTGTAAGACACGATAAAAGGTTTTATAAGGAGCAATACTATACTATTCTGCTCTAATGCGCACAAAGCTACTTCACTTTGAAAAACAACAACTTTGAAGCAGTGTTCACTAGATTAGATTCAATTTTGCAAAATATTTGTAGTAATCAAATAGCTGTAGAACAATCACTAGTCAAGAAACAAAATGAACAACATTCTTAAACAGGAATCTGAGTTTCTCATCCATAGGTCGAGACAGAACTATTATTTCCATGGCGCGAGAACGACTCATTTACTTGCCATGAAAATTAGGTGCACTATGCAGCCCAAACCCTGTGGTATGGTATCCAGGCTTTATCAGTTTTTAATAATATCTTGCCGCACTGGTGTTGCGGATTTCTTGCCTCTTATTTATGTGTTTTGTCCCTAATCTTGTGTCTGTGTCTGCTGTGTGTGCGTTCTATTTTTGTGTGTGTTGTCGCTCTTGCTGTTGTGTTTTTGTTGCGTTTCTTTCCTTTCTCTTGTTTTTTTAAATTTTTTTATTGGTCCTGGGACACGTTCTCTTGTGCCCCAGAATATTGTTGGTAATTGTTTGTAATCTTTAAATAAAAAAACATTTGGTCACAAAAAAGCATTATCCATCTTGTGTGGGGTACGGCACGGGACATCTTTTTTGTCTATATTTCTTCTGGTTTCCTCTGGCCAAATGTTTTCCCGGCCTGTTATGTTCATAACAAAATTGTCTTATAGCGCTTGATCATTAGCAGGATAATAAGAAAAGTTTCACAGAGTGGCATGGAGCTCTGGCAAAAGCGTCTATTCAGTTATGTTAGAATATCCACTGAAAAACAGGGTAACAAGTAATGTCTAGAGGTGGTAAAACAAACAGACTGAAGCAGTAAGAACGGAAAAAACTGACCAATAAATAGTTAAGTAAAGTAGCACAATGTGAATCATCTTGGCTGGAATATACAGTATATAACTACACAGCTGCAGGTCAAAACTGAAGGAGCGACATAAAAGAAAAAGGTATTGGGTTACTGTAGCTTAAGGCAACACATTTAAGTAAAGTGTCTGTTATCTGTCTCTCACAAACCCACAAACATACTGTATGGCACTGCAGCCATCCACATTCAACAAGCACTTATTCTGATTAGAAGAAAACAGAGTATTCAAGTCATAGTGCAGCAGGGTGCCAAGCAGCACAAGGACATTTGCAACACACCAAAGTAGCACACAGCCATTTAAAATAACATGCTTTGTAGCCTGTAATATTAATAAATTTAGCTTTAACTTATTGGTTCTTGATTTGTATATATGATTTATCAGAAATAGGCCATCGGGTCATTGAACTGATATACCTATATTATTTTCTTTGGGTCATTTATACACAATTTTGCTTAACGTTGATTAGAATGATTTTGAAAGGCACTCACAAATAATGTAATCCTGTGCTGACAGACCACAAAGCTACCGGGAAGTTTTGGAAGGCTTTAATTTGTGGTCTTGTTACTCAGTTAAATATTTAGTTATATATTTCTTTTGCTTGCAGTCACATAACTCACTGTTCAATCCTGGTTGGGTTTGCTGCATATCATACCCCTTCCTGTCTCCCTATGATTCCTGTTTGTCTCTTGAGTCAACTATAAAATATTAATAATAATAATAATAATAATAATAATAATAACAATAAAACAACCATAACAACAATCATAGTTATAATATTATTAATAATAATGAATCCTGAATTCACACAACAATTATTCAATCTTGGTCCAAATTACACAAATCCTAATTGAAACACGTTTCTGTTTAGACAAATACTGTTATGGTAAGATGAAAAACAAACAAAAGCAGTGCAAAGTATTGTGCCCTTGGTGAAAGCAATACATATTAACTTGCTAATAACAAAAGTAAATCACATAAGCTGTAAACTCTTATAAGTCTCCCTTTTTTCCAGTAAGTGCCTTTGTTTGCATTGTTGGCACATATTGACTATTAGCTTACCGTCTTGAGGCCGCCTGCTTGTGGAGGAGGTTGGATGACTGTTGTTCAGGCTGTGAGATTGAAGCCTGTTTACTGTCCTGTCAGTGTGGAAAATTTTGCTGTGAGCCCTTGGCTCCAGTGAGTTAGATTCGAGCATAGAGCCTTCAGAGATGGCAAAAGTACTCACTTCCCGTACTCAAGTAGAAGTACAGATACTTGTGTAAAAAATGACTCTGATAAAAGTAGAAGTACTGATTTAACTTCTTTACTCAAGTAAAAGGAACAAAGTATAGGCTTGGAAAATTATTTAAAGTATAAAACTAAAAGTAGCCTTGTGAATGACACAAATGTAACTGAAGCTGAGAAACTTCAGTGGACATGGAAAAAAGGCTCTTTATATAACAATGGCAACATTTTAAATGGATGTCTGCCAATAGCCTAAAACTTCACATATTTGAGTACTGTGACAGAGATTGGGACTGCACGTTATAATATTCTGACTGAGTAACAGTTTTGATTCTGTGAGAATTCAGATCTAGTTTCTCTTTTTTAATCTTCCCTAACATTTAAAGGAATGTACATCTATTTGTATGTGCTCAAATATGGCTTCTGGAAAGAAAATAAAGGACAAAATATGAATTAATAAACTGACATTAATTAAGAAGTTCCCCATGCTTTTAGAGTTTTTGGCCAGGAGTCATCCTTGATGCCTATCTCAAACATCTCTCGCACGTAAGGCCGAGGACGATCGTGAATGTCTTTCTGCTTATCTGCCGATCTCTGGGATCTCTTGTAGTGGTGAGTCAAGTGCATCGTATATTCCCTATTGTTATATTTCCAACTTCACCCCAGGAGTTTCTGTTAAAACACGGACGGAAACAACTTCTCTCTTTTAATGCTTCATTACAATCAAGCAACAGTACTAACATGGGAATCGGCAGCTCTGCTATGACTGTGTGTTTGTGTGTGTGTGTGTGTGTGTGTGTGTCTGTGTGTGTGTGGTTCTGCAAAGAAATAAATAACATTGTAAAGTCTAAGATACACAATGCATAGGAATATATATATATATATATATATATATATATATGTGTGTGTGTATATATGTGATGAGTAGCGAGAAGAGTACCGAGAAGACTCGCTCACTTTTCCCCCTATTCTACTCCTCATCCTCTCACCTGCTTCTCATCCTCCTCCTCTTTCCTTGTCTGTCCTTTCCATGCTCCTCTGGCTTGCAGTATATGGGATTGCACAATCTACTCAAAATCAAAGTAGAATAATTATCATTATTATCATTTTATAAGTAATAAAACAAGACACCAAAATCAACAATACAAGCTTGTATACTGGCTGTGACAGAAGAGCTAGACTGGGCATCAATCCAGCACACACACACACACCCAAAGACACATACACACCTGCTTTTAAATTTGGTTGCTACATCAACAGGAGCAACCTATTAACTTCACACGAAGGATGAATGCATTAAGCGCTAATCTGCCTGCACTATATTCTATTCTATCATCTCAACTGAGCAGAATTGATGCATGAATATTTTCTCTAAGTCACAGAGTCTTGTCAGTAGGCGTCCATACTAAGCAGGCTGGTGCCAAGAGAACCTTAGCATGGATAAAGCAGAAAGCGCCCGGGGTTATCTGTGTGGGTGGTGGTAGACTCGAGCTTTCCCTTCCCCGTTTGGTTCACCTGGCAGACAGCATGGTCGCCATGAGGGTCAATGGGGAAGAGGTGGGTTGGCGTGAAACTGGCTTTTCTCACCACCACACTGGCTCAGCACGAGATGGATCCCTTCAGGACAGAGGCACAGGTGAGTACTGAGCTTCTCCAGAAAGCTTTCTATCTCTCTCTCACACACACACATTCAATTGTTAACACAATCAAAGCTAATAATAATCATTTATACACTCAAAACTGTGAAAACTTGGGCATGTTGGATCATCATTTCTCGTTCCTTTTACTTTCTAACTTGACTTTTCCACATAGTTCAAGTTTGCTTTAAAGACATAATTAGCATAAGGTACATCCGAACACCTGCCTCCCTGAGCCACCACAGGGAGACAAAAGAGGCCAGAGGCTTTACAGGGACTGCAACGGCTGGGCCTACTGTCTGAGTTTTGTTTTCATGATTTTTTTGCCTTTTTATATAACTTTGGGATTTAAGGACTTTGAGGTGTTCTCATGGGAAGAGCCCAGGAATGGGTGTGTCCCTTTTGAAAGCCAGAGCTAGAGAGGATTGAATGCCCAGGCAATTTGGCAAACAGACTTTAAAAAAGATTAGAGTTCAACATTATGGCCCCTAAAGCAGCATGTTGCTTATACTACAGCAAAACAGCAGAGTTTGAGAAATCAAACCAGAAATCTGATCAACATTTAGTCACATGGAAACAGGAGGTACATAAGGAATACAATGATTGCGAGTACTGCGTCATATGGTCAAATACTGAAGAAAGAACTTTAAGCCTGGGTGAACCTACTCTAATCTTCACAACGTCAAAATGATTTTATTAAAATTCTGGTGAAATGTTGATCACACAGCAAATAACCATTAATGTTTTATGTTATTATTTTTTGGGCATTTTTACAACGATCCAATAATACCATGGCCTGTCTCTACAGGACATTGAAACAAAATCAAAACTGTGGCATCAAATGAACTGAAAAACACATCCTGTTTTTTCTTTATCTTCAACAGACAGCACACATTTTGATGAAATAAGGGCAAAAAATATTAAAACCTAAATACTAATTCTTAAAGACAATTAACATGGAAAAAATATGAAACAAGTTATTGTGTATAACCCTAACTGCATTAAACACAAAAGGATACCTGCTACATGAAGAGAAGACTGAGAAGGCAGCTTTGTCTTATAGAAGTAGAACTGTCTATTAATGCTGCTCCATTTGTACTTGTGTTGTTTTTCAGCAACCTCTATTCCTGCAATGCTTGCCTGCACAAGACAAATCAACACATTTATACACTGTCACACATCCTTGCCACGTAAACACACACACACACACACACACACACACAGTCACACTCCCTGGCCATGTAACCTTGACAGTGCTATTAGCCTGCCAGCACAGTCCGTTCTTTTTAGCTCCATCCTCAGGTGAGCTTTTAGATGACACAAATGTGTGAAAAGATTTGAAGCCTTTAAAAGTGACACCCTGAGGGATGTACACAAGACACAGAAGAGGGGGGACAAAGCCATCATCTCCTTGTATATTAGACTACCAGCCTTCCCGTGTGAGCCATACAAGTATTCTTTGTTCATCAAACTAAAAATGCACAAAGTGGGTGCTGGTATTCTTCCTTGTCACATTACAATCCTTAAATAATAAAAAAAATGGCCTCTGCTCCTTAACGATCTTCTTGTGGTTCTTTAAT
Organism: Etheostoma cragini; assembly: GCF_013103735.1. Classification (NCBI taxonomy): domain Eukaryota; kingdom Metazoa; phylum Chordata; class Actinopteri; order Perciformes; family Percidae; genus Etheostoma; species Etheostoma cragini. Next base: position 29,272,371 of record NC_048415.1, read on the forward strand.
ACTCTGCAGCACGTAACCTGGACAAAATATCTGATTATATTATTTAGCAATTATGTAAATCATTTAATGGGAATTAGCAGTCATAGTGATTGCATTGGGGAAAAAACAAGGTGAAGAAAACCACCACAGCCAGTGATTCATAGCTTTCACCATGGCACTATATTCTGTACTCAGTCATCTCAGCATGACAGCCAAATACTCTCATAACCCAATTCCAAGAGGTAGGGCAGATGAATTTGGTGACAATAAGCTAATCATAAAAACTACTAAATCATAGTCCAATAAGTCCCTCGTCATAAGACTGCTTCAAAATGCACCACATTTATTTTGTTGTAATGTAACGGTCAAGTACACCTTGACATGTCCCTGGATCGGCAATGATAAAAATCCTTTAGCTTCTTTCATAATATCCTCTATTCAAATGACTGTAATATGATTGTCCCAAGACAAGACAATTTGCTATATATGTGCTTGCTTGGTTATCATAACTGAATACAGGCTGGACACTATCAATGTGTCATTGATGTGTAGAATATTGTTGTCAGTGGGTGACAATTGGAACGTTAGGCTCAATTAAACATTTGTGATTCTTTTTTTAATAGAATATCTGCAAATGACAACTGCAGTATAGTTAAGGTATTTAGTACTAAACCACTTGGTTAAGGTTAGGATTAGCATTGGTGGAAATGGATGGAATGTTGAACATTTGTAAGTAACCAAATGCAAACCACAGTGTCCAATTAAAGCACAAAATTAATCAGCAACAATACTGATAATAAATTATCTAGGTCATTTTAAAGCCAAATTGGAAAACAATCTCCTATCGGAAAACATCTTTCTACAGTTAATGGATTTGTTGCTTTTCTGTCTGGTATGTAATCATTTAAGACTTTACCTTGGTTTGGGGAATTTTTCATTTTAATATTTCATTTTATTTACAAAACAAAAGAATAAATCAAGTGAATAAAATAATGTGCAGACTTTCTTTTTTTTAAAGAAACAAAATGTTAGTAAAGCCCTACTGCGACCTTCTCCCGTTTATGTTTGCAATGGAAAATTCCCACTTCCTCCTTCGCTACCTAGACAGTAACAGCTTTGTGGAATAGGCTGGATAAACATTTAAGTGTATTATTAAGCTAGAGAAAAGTTATTTCGCTTGTTATTGTTGATTCAGATTTTAGATTATGGGAGGTGATCAACAAAAGCCTAGCTACAGTATATGGTCGTAACAATGGGATGTCAGAGCAGAGGGTTTATTTTTTCAAAACAAAGGGACATCGGAGTAGTGGGAGGAAGGACCAAAGGGAATTTTTCGGGTTGTTGAGAGGTCAGAACAATGGAGGGGTGGAGAAATGACATGGCACCTTCAAATCGCAACCGTCACGTTCTATTGTTTAGATATGAAGACCAAAAACGCTACTGTGGTCATATTAGAAAGAAGGAATAAACAACCTCTACCGTTGTATAGTTTGGAGGACTTGTTGGTTGAACTTGTTGTCCTCCCACTATTAAAAAAACTGGCCTGGACTGCTTCAATGTTACACAGCTAAATTGAATTCTCAATAGATTAAGTTATTTTCAGCAGAAACCTGTGATGAACAAGGTTCCCACGCTAAAATAGTACAAAATGTGTTCTACCTTTTCTGATGCTTGCTGTATTTCTTATCAGCTCTGTCTGTCATCACTGATAACTTTCAGGTATCAGTGCACCCTGTGGTCTATATTTTTTAAGCAGGAGCAGCAAACTCCCGGTCCCCCATTTTTGAATTTCTTATTTGGATTTACCTTTTGGTGGAATCATGACTCCCCTGTTTAGGGCTGCACGATTATGGCCAAAATGATAATCACAATTATTTTGATCAATATTGAGATCCTGATTAATTATCACAATTATTTGTTGATTTTAACCAAAATTAATTTTATTGTCACATAGACTATTTAGAACTGCTTTCACATGAATATTGTGCTATATTCCTCTTGTTTTGAAGTTGTATGTTGTACATCCATACATCTGCAATACATGAAAATTAAAATTATCTGAAATAAATGGACTAGGACTTTTTTTTTTTTAATTAGGAAGCTCCTTCACTTGTTTTCAACAATAACTGATTAAAAGAGCTAGGGAGAGAAGGAGAGAGAGAGGGACTGATGTGTATGCTATTCACAGAGTGACGGCTAACTCATTATGAATGGGTCCAGCACGGGTCGAATGGAGCGGAGTTACACAAAAGGTGTGTGTGTATCGTCACTGCGCTGCAGTTTTATTTCTCCGAGACGTTAGCATAGACGCAAATGAGCGGTTATCCCTAAAAAATGTCAGCTTGTGGGAAAAAAAGAAAGGTCAAAACTGAGTGCAGAGTTTTTGACCAAACATGGACATCTAAGTATTTATTTACTGAAGTCAAAGGTAAAGCCGTGTGCTTTGTTTGCGGCGAACAGATTGCTGTGTTAAAGGATTACAATTTGAATCACCACTACAATATTAAACACACACCTGATGCAGAGCGGGAACAGACATTTGAAGCTTTGCTAGTTAACCTGCAAAAGCAACAAGTTTTTTTTACCAGGTGTTTCACATCCAGGGATGAAGCAGTCAAGACCTTTGTGATTTTGCACAAAATTGCCAAAAACAGTGAGCCATTTTCTGAAGGTGAATTAATTAAAGAGTGTTTGGTGGAATCTGCTGCGCTAAAATGCCCAGAGAACGGAGAGGTTTTTCTAGAGGCGGTTCTGGTAGCCTTTGCAGCTCATTTAGAAATGCTTTGTAAAGCATAGACAGTGCTCACTTTAGATGGGCTCACACAATATACTTAACTAACCAGCAGTAACTCCTGAATTGGTCATGGATTACATTAATGGTAAATATTTGTAACAGATGTATTAACATGCCAGCTATTAGTTTAGGCCTATTTCTAAATCATAACATTTTATATAAGGGATGAACAAATGTAGGTCTAGATAGTCTGTTAATCATTAATTTCCTAGTTTTAACCGACCATATACATTCCAGAGTACCTACTTAATAATGGTGAATTACTTAATTTACAAATGGTTAATGCATAATTTATGAATTATTAAAAAACCTCAACTTATAAATGTTTTACAAGGACTAACTTACTATGGACAAACCATTTACTAACTGTATTTACCAACGCTTTACTGATTAGAATAAATGCAGGAACTATGCTTTACAAATGATAAACAAAGAAATTACTGGTAGTTAGGGATAAAGTTATGAAGGGAAAATTATTTAATTTACTTTACATTTTTTCAACATTTATTAAGTGTCAAACTTCTATTTATGAACATACTTTTCGAGAGCCTTTTTCACAAAAAAATAATTTATTAGTGTGTGTACAATTTTTTATTTATTTATGAGAATTAACATAGGAGCAATGCTTTACAAATGATGAACAAAGCATTTCGTAATAGTTTGCAACTGCTTTTTTTATTTAACCATCATTTCAGTTCATCCATCAAATCATTTAGTCTATTAAGTATAGATCATGTACTTACAAACATTTTTTAGATAGGCTTATTTACTGTGAACAAATATGTATAACTGGGCAAACAAATGCTTTACAGATGATGAATTATGTATGAACAATAAATTACTGATGATGAACAAACATTAACAAATAGGTAACTAATGCCTAATAAATTATTCATTGTGTGTAGTTATTAGAAAAGTCTCACCGATTTTGCTAAAGAACTATTTTCCAAAACGCTTTTTTTTCTTCATTTTTTTTTACTTTTGTGATATATTTTCAGAAATCACTGATATTTGGCACCCATACCTGTGTGCAAAATAGGACTGTCATCAAATTTTCAAAAGACAAAAATAAAATACAAGTGTGCCCTGAATGCACACTGTGAATAAGCCAACCCTGAGTATTCTCAATAAAAATCTAACTCACTTGAGTTAAGTCACTGTATTCTGTAAACATTGAACAACAATTTAAAACTTTAAAGTACAGTAGTAGGCCTTAAATGGCCAAAGCCAAAAGTATAGAAAAGGAAAAATGTGAAAATGGAGCCAGAACAAACTGGACTAAAGAGACACTGGCTGACACTTGCAGTCTTCTGAACTGTAAGTACAGTAAATATGTACTGCCAAGTACTTTAGGGTTAGGCCTAACCCTCGGCCTTCTCTGGCTTTAGAAGCAGACAAATGTTGTGCTCAACAAACGGGAGCGTTTCTGCTCTCTCTGTACCGATCCTATTCCTCGTGCATGGAGGTGACAGAAAACTACGAGCTGAATCGATGATGGCAAAATGGAGCTACTGCAGCACGAGACTACAGCTAGCCGTCTGTGACCCTATTTACTGTAAAAGGCACAAACTTCTGCCGACTGCGGCTAGCTCGTTTAATTTATACATCAGCCCCTAATGAGAACAGCTCTAGGTCTAGTGTCCCCGTTTTCGGTTTTATAAAAATAAAAACATGACGTGATTTGGAGGTATATGCGCTTTTGAGCTGAAAACGTCCGAAATCTGATCTCCTTAGTATGAAAGCCAGGGAATTCTTGGGCATGTAACAGGCTCTCTTCACATCGTGTAAATTCATGCGTTTGTGCAAAAACAAGCATCCCCTCTTCTTCATCTTCTTCTTATTATTATTATCTCGGATTTTGTCAATGTATGACAAGTGAAGTTATAGTTAAGCGTATGACCGCCCTTGACAGGTCAGATTTAGATCTAAATTCTCACACACACAGCTAAGCCTACACAAACGCCAAATACACAGGAATGGTTTGCATCAGTCTTATTTTGACATCTGAACAATATGATGTGTAAAAAACTAACCATATCGACGTCCGATATATTGTGCACTACTAATTTAGCGCCATCTGAGGCATTGTTGCCCAGAGACTACGGACTACAGCCAGCTATTTCCACATGTTGTGTCAGCAGAATACATTGGCACAGATCAGAGAATATACAGGAAACTTTATTACAGAGGGAATACTCAACACACTGCGCAAGCTACGCCTGCTACGGAGACCAGCACCTCAGCCTGCTGTGTCGCTCGATGCTGCTAGCCAAGTAAGGGGACTTCAACGGCGGTGTGCAAGAAAGCAAAAACACAGAACGAGGGTAGGAGTTCCAGCTAGGTGGAAAGCTAACGCTAGCCGGCCACCTGTCCCATCCATCCTGCTCGCAAGTGTCCGCTCATTCAACAACAAACTGGACTATGTCCAACTCAAGCAGACTGCTGTGTTTTGGTTTCTGTGGAAACATGGCTGGACATCACTGTACTGGACTCTTCTATCTAGCTACTATGCCGGCTAGTCTTCCGAGCAGATGCCGCTCTGTTGGGTAAGACTCGTGGAGGTGGGCTGAGTTAACACGGACACGGAATAGGGGGCTTATATTTCTACTGCTCACAGCTGGTGGAGTTTGTGACTTAAAATGCCAACCATTTTACATTCAACACAAATTCAAGGCTGTGTTTACAGCCCACCAAGGGGCTTATGCTACCACGGCGTTAGCTGAACTTTACAGAGCCTATAATGTTTGGGCACTAAATGTAGCCTGTTTTGTATGTTGTTTTTATATGATATGTTTTTTATATATTTTAAATGTGTAACACCACTTGAGCCACGGTGAAACGTGTTGTGTATATGGTTGAAATGCAGTGGTGGGCTATCAGGGCCCTCAGGGCGTTCTCTACTGGCCCTGTCAAAATCAAAAATATATTTTTTTTACAATTAATGTGTGTCAAAAAATCAATTACTTTTTCAGTACATTACAATTATATTTCCAGAAAGAATATGGAAGCTGGATTTGCCATGTCATCTAAACGCATCACAGCTCCGTGGACCAGCACTAGTAGCATTGCTAGCCCTGGCAAAGGTTGTGTGCGGCACTTCATTGAGGGTATTAACAGCCTTAATAGCTTCATCAAGGCAGCTCGCAAACATCAGGCATCCAAGCAACACCTCAAGATGGTGGCACATTTGAAAACCTTTGGTGAGTCCAGGGTGGATTTGCAACTGGATGAGCAGCGGAGACAAGAGACAAGCCTGCACAATGAGAGAGTGAGAAAAAAACGGGACATACTGAAGCGCCTCATTGATTGTGTCATCTTTTTGGGACAGCAAGATTTGTTTTTTAAGGGGGCATGACGAGGGGAAAGATTCCCTGAATAAAGGTAATTACTTGGAGCTATTATCTCTTTTTATCTATTATTTCATGCGACACCACCTTGCCAAGGCCAGCTATTTACGGGAACATCTGGGAAAATTCTAAATTATCTTAAAAGTGCTGTTGCTGAGGTGCTAAATGATGCCATCAAAAAAGAGATCAACAAGACCAAGTCTGTCGCAGTTTTGGTGGATGAGTCCAAAGATTTCAGCAACACCGCACGGCTGTCATTTGTACTTCGGTGTGTTACTGGGACATGATTTAGATGATTTTTAAAGTTTGAGGATGTCGCAGAAAGAACACAAGCTTAGGATCTAGCAAATTCAGTTCTTGAAGTGTTGGGCAGCTACGATTGCAAAACAAAGTTAGTGGCACAGTGTTATGATGCGCATAAAAGAAGAAAAGAAAGGATAGTAGGATGGATTTCATTTACAAGTAACGAGTGATTGTTACTTCTTACTGTTTAGGAGCGATAAAGTTATTGCGGTATTTTATACATTTGTATTGATATTGTTTGGGTATAGATGGCGATGCTATGCTGTGTTGATGTGCTTAAAGATGTTTAATGCACATTGGTGTGCATTGAACTCTGTTTGGGTTTTTTTGGAGGGGGGGGATTGGGGGTAGGGGGTTGTTACAGAGGCCCTGACTGAAAGCCCACAACACGCTACTGTTGAAATGACAATAAAACATACTTGACTTGACTGCCTCCCTGTCTGTCTGTAACCGGTAGGCGTGGCTTGGGAGTGGACTCGAAGGGAAGCGGAGCATATGCATTCTGGGAGTTGTTGTCTTATGTACACATGAGCCAAAAATATGTTTTCTGGCTTTCTCGGTCTAGAAGTACGGAGCCCCCAAATTGACATGGAGGGGGGGGAAATCAAGGAAAAAAAAATTCTAATCAATAACACATGTACTGGAACAATCACTTTTGTGAGATCTAGACTTTGTTTTGCAAGCAATCGAATTTCATTTGCAAGTTCTTGCAAATTCAACAAACAAGAAGGCTAACCTAGCTAGCTAGCTTAACTTCTTGATTATTATTTTTTTCTCCATGTCAGTGTCAAGATCTCACAAATAAAACTTGAGATTTTGCAAAACAAAGTCAAGATCTCGCAAAAGTGATTGTTCCAGTACATGTTTCATTCATTTTTTTCCCTCCATGTTACCTCGGGGCTCCTTAAGAAGGCACCAAAAAAAGTAAAAGTAATTCACAATCCTACTACACAAATGACCCAATTAAAATACATATTCATCTTTCCAGCGGTGAAATATCCCTTTAAGTAAAGGCAAGTTCGGTGACAATGGAATATTAACTACAAGCAGATCACTAAAAGTGAGAAAAATACTGCATGTCTCCAAAAGGCAAACACATTAGGACACGCCCAAAACATATAAAATATAAATGACCCTGAGACATCAAGTGTACATTAGTCACAATTAGGAGATGGGATGGTTTTCATCTTTACGGCGGTGAAATATCCCTTTAACTTTATCAGGGCAAGAGCATTACATCACAGGCAGTTTGTGTCACTTTTGGAGGAGCATGAAACTGAACATGGTGACACAGGCTACCACACAGCTGTCAGGTGGCTCAGCCTGGGCAAGGTGCTTAAAAGAGTATGGGACCTGAGAGCAGAGATTCCTGAGTTTTGTTATGTGAAAGGCAAAGACATCCCAGAGCTCTCAGATGCAAAGTGGATGGCTTATCATGCTATTGCTGTTGATTTGACTGCACTTATGAGAGAACTAAACCCCAAACTCCAAGGCAAGGGCCTATTTTCACACGTAATGCAAGGCCTGATAGGCCTTTATGGGTAAGTTGTAGTTTATCTCAAGCTAGTTGGAGGGTAACACTCTCACCCACGTGTAAACCCTGAAAGAAGCCACACCCTCAACCGATCACCTCCGTATGTACTCATCCATGTTAGTTGGCAATTTCAAAACAGTTGAGGGTGAAATGAACATGCACCAAGAGATGTTCAGCTCAAACTTATTCACCTGCAGTCAGCTACAGTGCTGTCAGGCACTTCAAGTCTGTATTATTTCTGGATATCTATTCTTCTCTCACACATGAGGAGGCATGCTCAGAAGATGTTGGTTCTCTTTGGATGTGAACAAACATTTTCAGTGATGAAGTTCAGCAAATCCAGGTCTTCTCTTCCTGTTGATCACCTGTCAGCTGTCCTTCGCAATATCCACATTAGACATTGAATGCGACTTTAGTGCACTTGTTCAGGCCCAGCACAGACTAGATTTTTCTCACTGAACAAAAAAAGAAAATGGGACTACAAACAAAAAGAAAATAACACTTTGTATAAAGTTACTTTAAGGCTGGCCTTTACATAATGGCAAAATATGCACATTTTGTTCACAATTGCTCTGTGAATGCTGTTTAAATAGTGACATAATGTTGGCATTTTGTATTATGTCTGCTTCACTGTTTCATGTTCTAAGTAATACAGTGAAAAAAAGCTTAGTATGTAGTTAGACTACAAACAAAATAGTAAAGTTAGTTAAATGCTGTTCTATAAAAAAAGGCTAAAATGCATGCACATTTTGGGCACAATTGCATTCATGGATGTTGATTAAATAGTGACAAAGTTACATTTTGTGCTATGTCTGCTTCATTTTTTTCATGTACTAATCATAACATTTGTGCCCTTACCAGTTGCAGTTTAGCAAAGACCTTACAATTTACTGCTTTTTATAAAGAGATAAATTTAAAATTGAGTTTAGCCTATTAGTCAGGACTTCCACAACAGTCCCTGATTCTCATGTGGCCCATTGGGAAAATTCATTGTTAAGATGATCACATGGCAAATGACAATATACTAGGACTGGGTAGTACACTAGGCCCCAATTTGATATCCGATTGATTCAATGATGATTAGATTAGGGATATTTCAGTTATAATACCACTTTTGTTTGGATATAAAAGAGATTTTCAGAGAACTAATGCTGTAAATTGTACAAGGAATCCTCTAAGCTGGAGCATTATTAAACATTTTAATATTTTTGTTAAGAACTAGTCCCGTAGCAATTACACAGAGACAGAATAAAATTATACAAGGGCTTTCTTTTGTGCAAAGGATGTGACGCAAAGACAGTATACCTAAAGCTATACATCTGTGAAAATTGCCATGTAATTTTTCCCTTTGTCAGAACTAAACATGACTTTGGAGCCTTATTTAGCATGACATGCATTCATATATTGTCTAATGTCATCTGATACCAATATTTATACAGTAGCTTTAAAACTGAGCCTCTTAAAAGATTGATCTCTGGATTTCATGAATCCGTATTGGATTATTCAAGATAGTTTAGAATCAGTAAAATCATTTTATCTAGCCCTGCAATATACAGTTCCACAAAATAAAATTTTAAAAATAATAATTTAATATAAGATTCAATTTACAAAACCAAAGTGTTGTATTTAGAAGAACACCATGTACGCTGTCTTAGTTGGCACATATATTCTATAAATTTGCCAACCAAAAATGAAAGAATTAGGATGTGTAAGATATTTTTTTACTGATACCAAACTTTTTAGTGTGCTGTCAATACCATCAATACCATCAACAACACAACAAACCTACAAACACTGATCTTCAGGTATGCCTTTATATCTACCTACCTCATTAACAAAAATGCCAAATGTCTAAAAACACACATTTATTGAATAATTCAAAGTTATGAACCTGGCAGATTAGAAGCCCCAATGACCACATCTGTCATAGGATTGACAGATAGGAAATAAGGTTGCCACCATGATGGATATGACAAAAAATTGCATAATCATACCATTTGTCCATTTTGTTAGAGGTTTCTTTTATCATCACCAGGGTTCCACTGACACTATTCTCACAAGCCTAGACAAACTGGACCCAATAGGCAATGCACCATGGCTCGCATGTTAAACTGAGAACTGAACACAGCACTAGGCATCGTTTGTGATAATCAAACTATATTTTCCCCATTTGTCTAGCCCATCTTTACTGAGTAAAAAGTATACTTATATGCATATGTATATATAAAAATATATTATATATAACCTTACCCATACCTCTTAACCAGCCTGAGAGGTTTGCGTTAATTTGATTAATTGAAAAAGCAATAACAGTTGTAATGTTTTGGTACATGCAACTTACCATTGATGCTAATAAAGCAGTTCTTATCTAGACATCTAAATGAAGTTTCCCGTATAAGTTTGTAATGGTTACTTTAAATGTTGTAAGGTTCAGAGAATGTTGGTCCTAAATGCAGTGACAGCAGGCGAAATTGAGCTTGAGGATTTAATATCATAAAGTCTATACTAACAAAAGGAATCCTGAATGCAGCAGACCAAAAATATCGATATATGTATATCGATATAGATATACATATATATACATATATAATATAGAATACAGAGGAAGATAAGAACAGGATACCAAAATCTGGAACACAGTGGTACGGGGTAGACACTACACACACAAACACCCTACACAAGACAATGACCTGACCCAGACTAAAGATAACACAGGTCCTAAACAAACAAGTAAACAAGGATTAACAAGGGACAGGTGAAACAAGGGATGGGAACAGGTGCAACAAATCAGGGTGGAGCACACATTCACAAAAGCTGGGAAAACACAAGGCAGGAGGTAAAACAAAACAAGACAGAAGACTATAGTCATAGCTATTTAAACTGTAACTATGTTATTCAATGTTGTTGTTATTTTTGTAATCTATCTAAAACCAGAGCTGTATTTAAGAACTGCTTTTTGATTATCATCAGAATCAAGAAGAAAACATGTCTCAGGGAACCAAGTAGAACACTGAACTACTTTCTTCTAAAAGTAGATGAGCTGGGTGAAATCACTTGTGCCCTCTCTGTATTTCTGTCAATACCTCATTTATTTTCTGCTGTCTCAGTAAACAAAGATGAATATTTAAAATATTGTAATCGTTTCGTTGTAGCCAGATTCAAGTGTAATTAGATCTTTAAAAAATGTGGTATGTTCAGCAGTGGTTTTACACAATTTATTCAATACCACATAATTTCCACTTCACACTGACAGGAATGAAACCAGCAACTTTCTACTGTAGTAAGTAGATGACCTCCATATCCAGACTGAGCTGCTGCCCAACGGACAAGCAACAATACTATAATAATAAAAATAATAATAATAATAATACACAAAGACACACATGATATGTCCTTTCTAACAAGTCATTTCTAAACAAAAGTAGTAAGAGAAACTTTAAGTATTGAAACAATGTGCAAGATGAATGTTTTACTTGGCTTGTTGACAGTTGATCCATTACAAATGCTTTGTTGTATTTCACTCAGTCACTAACTGATTTAAGTAGGTGCTTTTTTCCCATTTCAAGATCAAATACATCATGTTATGTCATTAATGCCTGTCCCATCCTAAAGGCTCCTCCTTAATGAATTTGGAAATTTTCATTTTGAGGGTGAAAGTAGGGCTGCAACTAGTCTACATCCATGTCCTTCCACTTCCGTGATTGCTCCGCTACCACCGGAAATCTTGCCGTATGTTCTTCTTTTCAGCCGGGTGTACGTTACCTTGCACTTCCTTTGTGTTTGTTCATAGTCTTTCAATCTGTTGTTTGGATATCAATTATTTGTGAAAAACGCTAACAATAACCCAAACATGTGTCAAATGTGTTGTTTATTCCACAACAATGCCATAGAGGAGTGAATAAGCTTTTTTTTACATTTGAGACACTGGAATCTGAGTTTTATTTTTTCTCAAAACATGCCTCTAACAGATTAAAACATTTTTAAAATAGGTGGCAATTAATTAAATAGTTTAAAACTAATCAATTATTCGATTAATCATTGCAACTCTAAGTAAAAGCGTTCTGTAACATACATTATTTAAGGTTTCTAAAAATATGCTGCATGCTTTCTCAAGCTTAATTCAACACACAAAAACACCAAGCTTTATTGGTGTTTCAAGCACAAAAGGTAAGCTTCTCATACAGAACCCTTCAATACAAGTAACCAAAAAGTGAGATGGCCTTTCTAGAGAAACAACAGGGCCACAGCATGAGTCAACAAATAATCTATAATTTACAAACTAGCTCCCTCCTATATAGAGAAACAAAAGATTAGGCATTAGGAGGAGAGCAGCATGTAGATAAACCAGGGGAGCAGTATGAGAAGGGAGAAAAGATGATGAGCGGTGAGTGGATGTTTTCCTTGAGGGCTGAGCTATGTAGATCAGACCCACTGGGACTAAGTTGTGTGAACCATGGAAGCCTGCCTTGCCATCCCTCCTCACACACACACACACACACACAAAACACCGTGGATGCTGCCATATGATGAGAACACAGTAACCCAGTGAGAAATTGAAAAGAGGGGAAAAAAAATTCTAGGAACTTCCTTAAAGGTCATTAGCAGATCACATAGGAGACCCAGAATCCCTTGCATTCTCCGTGATGATATTTATGTATCATAAATATATTTGAGCTGCCTTACAGTAGCCTCTATGAAACACATAAATATGCATGATCTCTCAGGCTTGATTAGGCTCATCTGCAAGGCGATTTTTTAATGCCCACATAGCTGGAGCCATGACTAAAATCTCTGTAACTGAACTACTTCTCACCCTATCAAAGCTGGAGGCTTGCTTTTAACTATCGGTGTAAGAGGTGATGGGGTATTAGGGCAACATCGCATCAAAAGTCTCCTTCCTCTTCATTTTTGGTGTGACTAGCCATTGCAGCGCGCACATACAAATACCGCATTCATCCAAATTACATGGTGATGGTGCCCCCGCAGCGGCGGACGGGCGCAACTTTCATCCTCCTTCTGGATAGGAAAGGATAGGGACTCCACTCACCATACGCGCGCGCGCAAACACACACACATACACACCGTTCTTCTTAATTTCCCTCCATCCTGATCCACAGCACTCAGCCTGAGAGGTTTGCGTTAATTTGATTAGCCAGAGGGAATCAGCAGTTTTTTATAAATATAATTATAGCAGCAATCTACAAAACCTACTAATTCAGATTGTTAATTTCGATTAAGAATGGAGACAAACGATTTTCTCTCATTAATAGAACATCATGATGAACAGTGACAGTTTAAATTGATTAACACGGACGGACGGACGGATAGTTGATACATTTCTAAAGCAGGGTAATATTTCTGAGAACAAATTCACCAAGCAGCCATTTCAGCCACAGCGTTATTTTTGAACCCGAGTATTTTGCATCTTGCTGGGTGAGAATGCGCAGCTCTGTGCTTCCATGCGCTTGGAACAGAGTGAGAGAGCCCAAAGTGGTAGACAGAAGCAGAGGAGCTGCTTTCTGCTGTGCAAGGGGATGTTTTCAACAACCTGTCCAATGCACAGTTGCTCTCATCACTAACCCGTTTCACTCAGCAGAATAACGACATAGGCAGAAAACGGCAATAATTATCTCAACATCCACTTCAACTTGTCCTCCACCACCACCTCCTTTGAAAAATTCTGCCGAGTAAATCATGAATTAAGAAAATTAACCCATTGCATCGCAGTTGCTTAAATTTACCGGTGAAGTCTCAAAGCCAACCAACATAATGCCTTATTGCATGATGCAGCTTCCAGAATGAAAGTCTGAATGTGTATTTACCGGGAGGCAGGATCCCGTCCGCTGCTTTTTCAACCTCAGACAATATTCCTCTGTGCGTTACGTCCCGTTAGGATAAGAGGCATTCCTTCCAAAAGCCACATAGCCCCCCTCCAAAAAATACCGACGTTCAAGCGTTGGAAAGAAGCCTGGGAAATAAGGCTGGCGCACTTTTCACTCCAGAGGGTAGAAACTCAGGTTAAATGCGGTCCAACATTTACACACGCGCGTCAACAAATTAAGGAAACCCCTTTAGTCCAAAAACAAGTCCGCTGTTAATCCCAAATGTTTTTATTCACAACTATAATTAGAATCGTATTCTCCTAGACAACAAATACCACAGGGCTCCGGGTCTTTTGACACGCACCAGTCTAGATTTTAATGACGGTGATGTTGGAGAAAAAGAAACATAGTGGTATTTTCCCCCCCTATCTTCCGCTCCTCACGATTCAGGCTGCACTTGGCTGATAAAACGCCGTCCTCTCTCTCTCTGCTCACTCCTCCTCCTCCTCCTCCTCTCTCCTCTTCTTCCCTCCTCCTCTCCTTCAGCCCTCAGTCTCTCAGCAGCTTTCGTGGAGCAGAGACGCGCCTAGTGGCCTTTAAGGGAACTCCACAGCTACATGAGTTCATCCCCAACCGCCCCCACCGCAGTCTGCTCTTAAAGATACATGGGTAAGTGTGACTTTGTATCCATGTGTGCTTTCCCGAAGAGAAATCATTGACTATGCATGACAAATGCATTGGTCATGTTCAAAATAATTACTATAGGTGATACAGATCTAAATATGGTGTTACAACTGGTGCATAACTTAATTATAATTATATAGAGTATTAAATAAATTAAAATCTAAAATATTACGGATAGTAATGACTTGTTGGGGGATTAATCCAAATCTAACTCGGGTTTAACAATCTGTACAGAAAGAAACCTTCTCTGCTTCAACCGTTGAAAGGGATAAGAAGAAAAAATTTCACAAAAACCCTTTACCAGGAAAAAAAGAGAAAGCATGAGGTACATAGAATTCCCTCTTCTAGAAGACAGTACAATGAATAGAATAGCATGTCCTACAGTAAACAGAAATAAAAATAGAATTATTAATATGGAGGAAAAGAATAGGATAGAAAAACGACAAACCCATAATAGAATATTTAGGGTTATTAGTAGGAGGAGGCCTGGGTGGACTAGGTGGAGAGATTATATCTCCAATCTGGCCTGGAAACGCCTCGGGATCCCCCAGTGGGAGCCGGTTGATGTGGCTCGGGAAAGGGAAGTTTGGGGTCCCCTACTGTAACTGCTGCCCCCGCGACCCGATACCGGATAAGCGGATGAAGATGGATGGATGGATAATTAGTAAACAAAATTCTAAAGCCTGAGATGTCTTTATGTTGCTTGTTTTGTTCAAACAACATTCCCAAACATAAATAGATTAATTATATTGTCACATAAAGCAATTAAAGCAGCCAAATTGAAACTTAGGAAATAAAACTGGGTAATTTTTTGTCATCAAATTAATGATCAATTATCAAATAGTTACAAATAAAATGACCACTGTATTAGCTACATGCAAATTTTGGATGTTTGAGTCAGTTGACATTCAGAAAAAAAGAAAACACACAAAACTACAGTAAGACAGTTCTTCTCAACCTATTTTACTTAAGAAATGTTAACTTGCAACCAAGCAAATAAAACTGAGATTTTCACTCATTAAATACATCATGTGACAATGACATGATGTATTTAATGAGTGAAAATCTCAGTTTTATTTGCCTTCAGCTCAAAGTTTCCTTTGATTAATTTTGAAGTGAGAAGTAAAATTAAATGGTAGAGACGTACGGTATTGACGTACGGTATTTTCACTCGGTGACTCCACAGGAAGTGAATCAACTGCAAAAGCAGAATAACTTTTTTGAAAACTTTAGCGAAAATATGTATATATGTATATATATATATATACACATACATATAAAATATAATGTGGACACACTGTATTTACATAATTACCAATTTCCTACCTGTTCATTCGTCAATAAACAGTCTCACTGCCCAGAGGCCATCCATCCCCACCAGGCTTTCAGTCATGATAGTCTCGCTTTGCCAGACCCTCCTCCAAAGTGTGCAAAGCACCATAGAAAAGCTGATGACGCGGCAAAATAGGCTTGGAAGGAACCTGTGTCGGTGGGACATGTGTACGTTTAAAAGTTTTTTTTAGTCGTGCAACAGAAAACTCAGATTGGACAGAAAGTCTAGCTAGATGTCTGGATTTCCCTGCAGAGATTTGAGAAAAGGTTAACTGTGTTTGTTGGGGTATGGCTGGCTGTGAGTTTTTGTTTTGTTTACTATTTTCTATCTGAGTTTTTCCACTGTTAGTTTTTTGTCGGCCTGCCCTGTCTGTCTCTGCTGTTTCCTTTTTTCCCCTCTTCCTCCTGCTGCTGCCAGCTGACAGCTCACACATGCTAATCATCCCACAATCACCTTCTCACGCCACTCACACCTGCCACATCAACAATCAAGATCAGTATTTCCACCCTGGCTCTTCAGACCATCTTGGCTTGAACGTTGCTCCAGTCACCCTGGTGAAACTCTCAACCAAGCCCTCTTATCTATCGAGTGTTCTGTGTTGAATGTTGACTTCCCTTTTTGTTTCTCCTTGCAGTTATCATCTTCACTCCCGTTTTCCATCTCCGTTCAGCTGGCTTCACCTCTCGGACGCCGCTTCCACAGCACCCTGCTTCCATCTGCCTTTTCTCCCCTCCCAGCTCTAGTGCCTCCTCCTCGGCTCCCCTATGCGTCCCCAAGTATCCTCGCCCCTAAGACTTCCCAATCTTCCATTCTCTCTTCCCTGTCCCCAGGCATCTGCTTCACACTTCCCATCTCCCCTCCCTTGAATAAATCAGTTCGCATTATTTGAGCCTAGCACTTGAGTCTGATCTGATACCTAGCGTGACTGTTAATCATAGTCCTCCATAAAGCAACCAGAGTTTAAAATGCCAACATAAAGGAAGCCCAAGGCAGCGGATATCCGGCTTAAATACTGTAAGTGAAATCCGGCGGATTTTCTGGTGGTAATGACACAACACTGGAAGTGGAACGTCAAAGATGTAGACTACAGTCATGGTTACGCCTACAAATGTAGATAAACATGAACACTAAATTAACCACAGAAAATTAAATCCAAGGTAACATAAGTGCACTTCAAATGTGCTGTATTTACATTTTCTAGTCTTAACGACTACTCAAATCGCTTTTACATCATACAGGATACATTCACCAATCACACACATTCATACCCTGTGGCCGAGGCTGCCGTACAAGGTGCCACCTGCTCATCAGATAGACACTCACACACATTCACACTCCGATGCACAGCACTGGAGGCAACTCGGGGTTCAGTGTCTTGCCCAAGGACACTTTGACATGGGAGTGCAGGGCCAAGGGATTGATCCACCAACCTTCCGATTGGCAGGCAACCGCTCTACCACTGAGCCACAGCCGCCCAAAAACATTATTAAACAGGTCAACTAGGACAGGAACTTTTCAGAACAAAGTCAATGTAGGTGTCCTGCCAGCCGTTATTATAGCCTACTATATTGCAGTTTGGAGTGTTCAACAACCCCTAAAATCCCTTTGTTTTTTTAAGTGTCATAAGCTAGGAAGGCTGTTGCAGCAACAGTGCCTGATAACTAGCTTATGACAACAGGTTAATTCTTAAAATTTAAATAATTTATTTCAATTCTTCAACCAAAATTGGCACATAAAGATTAGTCAATCAGTCCACACTGAAGTCAATTCGATAGGCTATTTGCTGTAAACAGCTGCTTTATATTGGATAAAAAGTGTCTGCTTCATTGTATGAAATCCCACCAGCATATAAATCCAGCAGGACTTGTATGGTGATAAATTCGAAGTCAGTATTCTTCTCAACATGCCTCTTTTTTATTATTTTTGGGGCTTTTCCCTATATTATCAAGTGACAGTGGATAGACTTTAAAAGGGGCGAGATGCGTGGATGACAAGCAGCAAAGGGCATCAGGTCGGATTTGAACCCGTGCCGCTGCAAAGGACAAAGGCCAAAAATGGGGTGAACACTTACTGGGTGAGCTAGAGGCAGCCCCTCATCATTGCCTCTTTTCCAACTTTCTATTTAGCAAAACTAATTTACTCTTGAGACACATTGTAGGGAAAACTCTGTTGTGTAACATTAATTAGCAGTACTATGTGACCGTACATGTACAAGCCGAGGTACATTAGTTATTGCTTAAATAGCATCGGTCCTATGACCAAATCAATTTAGTCTTTATTTCTATGGTTATCGTACTTACTGATGGGAAATCATCAGTCTTTGGGTGCCAATTTGGGGTGATTTTGTGTTCATTACTCTGAACCATCCAGACTTTTTCTGGGTAAATATTTTCGTTTGCTGAGCATTTATTA
This sequence comes from Etheostoma cragini, assembly GCF_013103735.1. Lineage (NCBI taxonomy): Eukaryota > Metazoa > Chordata > Actinopteri > Perciformes > Percidae > Etheostoma > Etheostoma cragini. The sequence continues at coordinate 29,290,579 of NC_048415.1, forward strand.
TAATAAATAAGTGATCATTGTCACATAAAACAGATGTATCTGTTGTGTAGGAATTTATCCTCTGTCAAAGAGAAAGAGATTTGCTGGGACACAGTATGGGATAATCTACAGGATATCTCCAAAAACCCTGATCACCAATTAATACTACTGAATAATAATTCATACACAAAATGTTTCTTACTCAAAGAAAACGTCATGCTATGAAAACCATCCCATCTCCTAATTGTGACCTATGTACACTTGATGTCTCAGGGTCATTTATACATTTGTTTTGGGAGTGTCCCAATGTGTTTGCATTTTGGAGACATACAGTATACGTCTCACTTGTAGTGATCTGCTTGGGGTTAATATTCGACTGTCAACAAACTTGCCTTTACTTAAAGGTCCAATGTGTAATATATTTACAGTAATAAATCAAAAAATGACCCCAATGCATCATCAGATATTAAGGAAACATGATAAGTTGAAAGATCTTTTCTGACAACAATGCTAATGCCAGTATTTTCTCTTTTTGTAATTTCCGTTCCATGACGGAATTTCTGTTTGTGTTTTGGCCTGTGTGTTGTTGTTAACTACCCACTTTGACAGCCAGGCCGGGTTGCCAGATATACCTGTAAAAACGTAAACCCAACACGCTACACCTATAACGTTAGTAAAGCCATGAAAGCAGCAAACTAACAAACGGGATCACAGAGATAGATTCCACCCATCCTAAAAAAAACGGCATCTCTAGCAGTTGCGTGACCAAAGACACCACAAACCCCAGTTAAATATTTGAAATAGTTTAGATGTATTTGAAAGATTAAGACAGTTTAGAGCCCAAAAGGATGCTGGGCTGGCTAATTTCCTTCTTAACAGGTAAGCATTAGCTTCAGGTTAATTTATCACAACTACCATGGACTAGGGCTACAATGTGTAGCTCTTTCAGCGGCCGTAGCTGACAATGGGTGAGTTATTTTGAGCCAAGAGAAGGGACTGTCAATTGGGGAAAAAGTTTGCAATGTGTTTAGCAATTCTTGCCGTAAATCTAAGCCAATAAAGAGTGTATCTCAGTCGGGTGGAAAAGCACGGCAAGGTTGTGGAATTTTTAGCGGTTCCTCCTGTAGTTTTAAGCCGAGGAAGTGTGTCTGTCAGTTAGGAACATAGCTCTGCGTGAGAACAGGTTTTTGTGACTGTCAACATGTGGCGAGTGGATAGTGCCACAGATAACCTACCAAAGGAGACAGTCCTGTGACTCTAACGTTTGGATTGACTACACCATCCAGTGTACATCATAGCTGATAAGTACGAGTTGTCGCTAGACAAAATGTACTGCATGAATTCAAGTCAATCAATATTCAGTATATATGTTATAGCCTATAGGTTTAAATGTATTTCAAGTCATTCAATACATGTTCCAGGCCCTTTATCCATTATACAAGTTCTAAAAGTACTGACAGTATAAAAATAATACAATAAATAAAATTCTAGTACCTCATCAGTTGATGTGACCTGTACTGTTGGAAGAATGCATTTTAACTCTAACATTGACTGAACGTTGGCGCCATCTACTGGATCATTTACACTAATTGTCTTACTGTCAAGCTTCATAGGTCTGTTTACATTCAGAATTATTTTAACATTAAACAATTAATTTCCTGCATTTTGGTGAATTTGTATGCACCTATTTCTATCTTTTTCTGAATCAATGTCTGACACATAAATATATATATAAAACCATAGTGGAATACATTGTAACAAGGCTCTCAGGCCTTCTGTATTGCTTTGTACTTTTTTTCTCCTTTAGATCGACTTTTCTATGTAATAATAATAGTCAGCATACATGTAGCTCAGGCATCTGCATCTTTTGTTGGGGATGTAACCTCCTTAAATGTGCATGACAATTCACATCAATGAATCATTATTCATTTAAATTTATTAATAAACCCCTGGACTGTTATATTTCAGACGTTTGATGAAGGTTTCTGCTCAAGTCCCAAACTTTGTGCACATTCAAATTATTACTCATCTATCTGTGTTCTCTGAGGTTTGGAGGAGTCGTGATATTTTGTGTAAAATAAGGTTTATAATTTGCTATTACAAGAATAAAGTCAATATATTTCAGAAAAGAGTCTACCTATTGTGCATAGCCTGCTCTACAACACATGATTGCTCTGCTGATATGGTAGATCTCAGACCTTCTGACTGACAAATAGCCCTGTTTGTGTCTCTGGATGAGACAAAGTTTAGGGACGTGGCTGTACGGCACGCTGCTCTACATTGGAGGTTGAAAGCCGAAACTAAGGCAGAAAAACGCCCCTCCGTGGGCTTCTTTAGTGCGCCCTTCCACAGGCTTCCTCGTGCGCCCCTCTGCGGGCCCCCTTGTGTGCCCACTCATGGATTCTCTGTGCGCCCCTTTGTGGGCTCCCTCGTGCACCCGCTTGTGGGCTGCTTTGTGTGCCCCTTTGAGGGCTCCCTTGTGCATTCCCTCACGCCTCTTAATGCCCTTTCCTGTGTCCCTCTTCTGTGTCTGTGTCTCCCTGAATTGGTCTCTTGGTCTTCTCCCCTCCTCGCTAGTCCCATCACTCTCCTTCATCTCGTCTCCTTTCTTGTCATCTCGTCTCCGTCCTTCTTGCCCTGTCTCTTTACTTGTATCCCTTGCTATGTTTTTTGCTCCCTGTATCTCTGTCTTGCTCTCTGTGTCTCTGTCCCTTACTGTTTGTTGTGTGTGTGTGTGTGTCTCTCTCTCTGTGTCCCTCTCGCTCTCCCTCTGTGTCCCTATCCTTTATCCCTCCTCTAATTCCTGTCCTCTAGTCCCTCACTCGCCACCCGTCTCCAGTCTTTTCCTGGACCTCCTCGTGCCCTGTCCTTGTGTCCTCCCTCGTGCCTTTCCTTCATGCCCACTTTCCTTGTGCCCTTTACTTGTCTCCCCTCATACCTTCCCTCGTGCCCTCTCCCTGTACCCTCTTTTCGTGATCTCGTCTCTTCTCTTCTCCGTCTTGTCTCCTCCTTCGTCTTCCCTTCTCCTCTGCTCTCTCTCTCTCGTCGCTCCTCCTTTCTCGTCTCGCTACCTCTCCTCCTGCGTCTTCTCTTCTCCGTCTTGTCTCCTCTTTTGTTTTCTCATCTACTTTCTTGTCTTCCTGCCCTTTTTTCTCGTCCCCTCTTTCATCTCATCTCCCCTTTTGTCTCGTCTCCTCGTTCATCTACTCCCCCATCTCTTATCGACTCTATTGTATCTCTCTCTCTGGTCTCCTTCGTCTCGTCACCTCTCCTCCTTCTTCTCGTCTCGTCTCCCCTCTCATCTTGTCTCCTCGCCTATCCTGTCCCCTCGCCTCTTTCGTCTCCTAGCCTCTTTCGTGTCCTAGCCTCTTTTGCCTCTGAGCCTCTTTCGCCTCTGAGCCTCCTTCGTCTCCCCTAGCCTTCTCGCCTCTGTCTCCTCACTTTTGTCTCCTGGCCTCTTTCGCCACCTCGCCTTTGTCTCCTCATCTTGCCTCGCTCGTCTCGTCCACTCTCTCGCCCCCTTTTTGTCTCCCCTTCCATCATCTCGTCTCCCCTTCCATCTCTTCACCTCTCTTGTCATTTCCTTTACCTCGTCGTCTCTCTCATCTCCCCTCCTTCCTCATCTTGTCTCCTCTCTTGTCACGTTTCTTCTTTTGTCTCGCCCCCTCCATGGTCTTCTTCTCTCGTCTCCTACATTTTCTCCTTCTCTCGTCCCCTCCTTCGGCTCCTCTCGTCCCCTCCTTTGTCTCCTTATCTTGTCTCCTCCTTTGTCTCCTTCTCTCGTCTCCTCCTTCATCTCCTTCTCTCGTTCCCTCCTTTCCAGTCCCGCTCTCATTCCCTCCTTTCCAGTCCCTCTCTCATTCCCTCCTTCCAAGTGCCTCTCTCGCTCCCTCCTTCCCAGTCCCTCTCTCGTTCCCTCCTTTCTAGTCCCTCTCTCGTTCCCTCTCATGCCCGCTCCCTCGCTCCCCCTCTCTTTCTCTGGCCCACTCTCCCGTTCCTCCTCATCCTCGCTTGCCCTCTCCTTCCTTTTCTGGCTCTGTCCGCAGTCCCTTGTCCTTTGTGTACTCAATTTCTGTGCCTTTTGTCCCTAGCTCCTTGTTCCCCGGTTTGCCTTTTTTCTGTTCTGGCCCCCTCTATCTTTGTCCCTAGTGCTCTCGTGTTCCAGCTTCCCCGTCCCCTAGTTCCCCCGGTCCTCGATCCTCCTCTCTCCCGTCTGTATTTCGCCCTATCAGGGTTGATTTTTGGTTCTTTCTGGGTTTGTTTTTGACATCTGGTATCTGTCTTCGGGGGGGTACTGTTTTGGTTTTGGGTTCTGTTTGGGGTTATTTTCCCCATTTGGCCTTCCCAGTGTTTGTGTTTTGGTTTCCTCCCCGGTCTTGTGTTGTTGGTCCCGTCTTGTGTTCCCCTGTGTGTCTGGTTGTCCTGCTTCCTGTTTTATGTTGATAGTGTGGTTTCCTCTTCTGTCTCATCTTGCCTTGCTTTAAGTTGTCGGTCTGATTGTCCTGCCCCGCCCTAATGTGATTCACCTGATGTCTCACCTGTTCCCTGTTACCTCGTTACCTCTTGTATTTAACCCAGGTGTTCCCTTTGTCTCTTGTCAGATCCTTTTGTTCCTTCAATGTGTCCAGTCAGGCTGTTCCTGTCACGTACTTGTCTTGTGCCAGATATTCCCCGTGAGTTTTCCCCGTGCATTTTTCCTGTTTTTGTATATCTTTTCCCCAGGCCGTTTTGGACTCTCGTTACTTTGGACTTCCCGGATTTATTGTGTTTCTCAGATTTTTGCCAGTGCCCGCTGGTCCCTGTGTTTTTGTTGGACTGTTTCCGCCAATACATTATTATTGCCTGCTACCTCCGCTCTTGGGTCCTCCTGCCTGAACACAACAAAGGTACAAGTACTAACATTTGGGTACTTGCCAATACAGAGTACCAATACGAATACTTAAAAATCCCTCTGGGGTCCAATGGTGTTTTCAGACACACAGATGAGTCCAGGGTACAAAGCTCCCGTTCCAACACACCCCAAAGATGCTCTGTTGGGTCAAGATCTGGTGACTGTGGGGGCCATTTTAGTACAGTAAACTCATTGTCATGTTCAAGAAACCAATTTGAAATGATTCGAGCTTTGTGACATGGTGCATTATCCTGCTGGAAGTAGCCATCAGAGGATGGGCACATGTCTCGGCCATGAAGAGATAGACATGGTCAGAAACAATGCTCAGGTAGGCCGTGGCATTTAAACAATGCCCAATTGGCACTAAGGGGCCTAAAGTGTG
>NC_048415.1:29295930-29308706 GCF_013103735.1 Etheostoma cragini
ACCAAACATGACGTTTCACAAGAACACAAGAACACAAGTCCATAGAAGAACACATATTGAGAAACGCCCTCTGTGTCTACCATCTGAATTTCTCCACAGAAATTGAGACTCATCAGTCTCATCAGACCATCTGACATTTGTAGTGGAGACGAGTGGTACCCGGTGGGGTCTTCTGCTGTAGGTCATCCGCCTCAAGGTTGTGCGTGTTGTGGCTTCACAAATACTTTGCTGCATACCTTGGTTGTAACGAGTGGTTATTTCAGTCAAAGTTGCTCTAATATCAGCTTGAATCAGTCTGCCCATTCTCCTCTGACCTCTAGCATCAACAAGGCATTTTCGCCCACAGGACTGCCGCATACTGGATGTTTTTCCCTTTTCACACCATTCTTTGTAAACCCTAGAAAGGGTTGTGCGTGAAAATCCCAGTAACTGAGCAGATTGTGTAATACTCAAACCGGCCCATCTGGCACCAACACCAGCACCATGCCACGCTCAAAATTGCTTAAATCTCCTTTCTTTCCCATTCTGACATTCAGTTTGGAGTTCAGGAGATTGTCTTGACCACGACCACACCCCTAAATGCATTGCATTGCAAGCAACTGCCATGTGATTGGTTGATTAGATAATTGCATTAATGAGAAATTGGTGTTCCTAATAATCCTTTAGGTGAGTGTAATTCCTGATATCAAACTACTGAGTAAAGTTTACAAAGAATGTAGAGCGCAATGTTTGATAACGTCTTACACTTGCACATTAACTACCCATGTTTATTTACCAATACAGCGGAGAGGATGGTTTGTTTACTAGCAGCTAAATTCACAAGGTTTTTAAAAACATCTCCAAAGGGCTGGTATTGTACCTCTTCCATCACTTTTACCTGCTTGACGGAATACAAATACACGCACACAGCATAGGTACCGATCCCTAATCACCACAACAACGAATCTGCAGTACATTCACCTTCACTTAGCCAGTCCTTGCCCAAACCGCCCTATTCTGGGCATTTATTATAAACTAATAATAAGAGTAGAACCTGTTAAAATGCCTTTTCATTTGAGCCTGTTCTCCTTCACAGCTTTTAAACAGCAATGTAACTTATGCACAACAATGTAACATTTTACTTCATCATCCCGATCTGTGAAGCAGCACCCAGGCTGCCCTTAAATTCAAAGGAAAAATAAGAACCATTTGTCACAAACTGACAGTCAGTGCATCCAATCAGCGACGAGGAATAATCTAATGTCTAATACGCCCATACCTTTGCCAGTTTGGCACTCACCAAACGTCAAATTTTGAGAAATGTTTAGTTGTTTTGTGAACTGTTTTTATTAAATATCCTACACAGAGTACTACTTAGCAGTATGTATCCTGCATTTTTTTTTTAGCTAAGAACACAAGTCTATCAACCTTTAAATGCTTTAGACAGGTTTGTTGGCAAGAGACGATGTCGCCACTTGTACTGAAAAGTCTCTCTGACGGCGAGTGTTAGGTCCACAACCTCAAGTCAAAATTACTCACGGACTCAGATGTTGTCTTTTTTCCTTTGCAAACGGAGGAGAGTACTGAAATCATTCAGCAGTCTTTCAAAGTACTTTCCCCATAAGGATGTTTTACATAAATGGGTGTAAACATATAGTTGATACTGCCTAAAACACTGGTATAGGTATTGGGAAGTACTGTAGTTTATGCAATTGTTAAAACATAATAAAATGTATATGACACGCTTGAATCGGATCAGTACTCAGTATCTGGAAGCAAAAGATGGTATCGGACTATCTCTAGTTTTTTCCTCAGAAAAACATTTTTATTGTTTTTGCCTACCCGGAAAACCTCGTCCTATTCACCTATTACTAATAATTAATAATTGAGGGGAGGCAAAAAGAAAATCTATTCTGAAAAAAGATTTATGTCTACCTGAGAAAAAGGAATAATCCATACAGGTGGGATTAACTACATGCCAAATGTCTATTAGTGGAGGTAAAAGCTCTGTACTGGGAGTCTTCCCTAATCTTCAGTGTTGCTGGATAGAGCAGGAACAAATCTAGATCCTCGACTCACGCTCAATCCATGGTTTGAGAAAAACATGGTTTGAGGTACATCTTTTCTGTTTCTCCAATAACGCCTCTGCTTTGGTATCTGTATTGCCGCGTTGGGTTTGGTTCTTGTTTTCCATTCTGCTTTAAATGACTCTATCAAGCACAAAAAGATTGGAGTTGGATCCATTTAACAACCATTTGCAAGGTTGGGCCAGGAGCTATACCAGAAGATGCCATATCTGTCGAGCCGATCACGTTAGTCACTGTCAGAACTAAAAAGTAAAAGCAAACATGGATGAAACAGGATGGCCTGAGAAAGCTGATTCAATTAAAACACCAATATTTACTATCTCAGAAGGTTGAATTCAGTCCCTTCTCAGGGGCCTCCAATCTATGTATGACCAAAGCAAGAGCTGGGTCTGGGTTCTTGACAGTAAGTCAGAATCATTTCAGGTGAGGGTTGGCCTCCGCCAGGGCAGCGCTTTGTCACCAATCCTGTTTGTAGTATTTATGGACAGGATGTTGAGGCATAGTCGGGGTGGGAGAATCAGCGCAGCGGGTGCGGTATTACATTCAATTTATCGCACTGTTGTGACGTCCTACCCTAGCCTATGGTCATGAAAGCTGGGTCATGACCGAAAGAACGAAAGCGGCCGAAATGGGTTTCCTCAGGAGGGGGGCTGACATCTCCCTTAGAGATAGGGTGAGAAAAACAGTCATCCGAGAGGAGCTCGGAGCAGAGCCACTGCTCCTTTGCGTCGAAAGGAGCCATTTGAGGTGGTTTAGACACCTTGTAAGGATGCCTCCTGGGTGCCTCTCTAGGGAGGTTTTCCAGGCAGGTCCAGCTGGAAGGAGGCCTTGGGGAAGACCCAAGACTAGGTGGGGGGGATTATATCTCCAACCAGGCCTGGGAACACCTCTGGATCCCCCAGTCGGAGCTGGTTAATGTGGCTCGGGAAAGGGACGTTTGTGGGCCCCTACTGGAGCTGCTCCCCCGCAACCCAATACCAGATAAGCGGATGTAGATGGATGGATGGCTGTTTTGCAACCATCTGTGTTCAAGTGGATGTCATTAAAGACTTTGACAAGAGCTCTCTCTGTGCTGTGGTCAAAATCCAGATTGAAAGGCATTAAAAGTATTGTTTAGGGATAGAAAAAGGTTGAGTTGTTGAAAAACTGCCTTTTCAATGATTTGCTTAAAAATGGTAGGTTTGATAGTGGCCTATAGTTGTCCATTAATGATTTATCTAGTTTGTTCTTTTTTAAGATTAGCTTCCTGACTGCAGTTTTCAGGGCCTATGTGAAGATACCTGAAAAAGAGACATGTTTACAATTGTGAGGGACCAAGCAGTTAAGAAAGAGGAGTCACAAGGTGAGTTCAAAAGTAAGGGCTTTTATTTGCCTAAAAAAAGAAAATACAAAATAAATCAACAAAATAAAAAAAGTTTTTGGGCCCGTAAAAGAGGTCAAATACACAGAATGTAATTAAAGCTCTGAATGTAAGACAAAAAAACAACAACAACTGACCTACTAAAAAAGAAACAAAGAGAACTTATGTATTGGCTAGTCAGACAAATTTTAACACACAGGAGAAAACTAAAAATAACGCCACTACAGAATATACAGTTATATACAGAAAACCGCAAAACCTACCTAAAAACTTATTCCAAAAAAAATGTACTTCTACTTCTTAGCTCAACAACAAAATCTAATACACAGAATATCAAAGGAGTTACTCCCTGGACATAACAAGCAGTGGTAGTGTCCACCTCCCCTATAAAGGTCCTCCTTCTCCAAGCACTACCCCTTTAAGCCAGCAGACCTCTTGGATCCCTCCTGGGTGTGTACTCCAACACTGATAAGTTCAAAAGAAACAGTTCTATAACAGAATGACCATCCAAAAGTAACTAATTGTGCACGCTCCCTAAAAGATACTTCTGTATGATCAACTAAATAAAGTATGATGTATGTGAAATGAACCAAGTGTCCTGTAAGTTATTTGTAACTGAGTAAATGTTTGCAACAAATTTATAATGTGTATGAAAAAAGTCATATAAACTAAACCTAAGGAAAAATATAAGTGCATGAGATCACCGCTCTTAAGCTGATTGTGAGACCATAGCTGTGGCCATCACAACAATCTGTAGACAATCAGAAGCCAAACAATTTGAAACATTTTTGAAGAAGCCCATCGGAAGAATTTCGAGGCAACATGGCGAGGTTTTCAGATGTTGTAAAATGTCCTCTAGGTTTTTATAGGTAATCATTTGAAATTGTGTCATATTGGGATTTGTTTTGTCTGGACATTGTGACAACAAACAGTTGTGTTCAAAATAAATCCAACATAACTGATCTCCAAAATAATATTTTTTGGTGGAAGTGATATTTCTACATGGCAAATAATGAACTAGTAAGTGTTGTTGAGTCATAGAAAACCAACAGACCCAACAGTCATGACATGCATGCTGCTCATTCTATGTAATTGAATCTATAATTGAAAGGGCATGTTCAAAATAATGGCAGTGATTGATTCTGTGAAGAAACAGGTGTCAATAAAGGCCCATATTTAAGGAAGGAAGCAAATTTTGTGCGTGCTGGTTATAGTGCATTTCACATTGAAATACTCAAGAAAATTAGTTGTTCCAGACATTGTTCTGAGGAACAGTGGACTTGGATTAAAACGTTTATTGGAGAGAGGAAAAATAAATACGAAAGAAGAAATAATAAATAAAGAAGTGCAGAAAACTATGGGCTGCTCAGCCAAAATGATTTTGAATGCCTTGAAATGGCATCCAAAGTTGAATGACATTGGGAAAAACGGTCAACTACCATTGAGGCAAATACATAAGATGGCAAAGGCTCAACCAATGATAAGCTCCAGGAAAATCAAAGAACACTTCAAGATACCTGTGAGCCCTGTTAAGACCAGAAGAAAGCTATGTGAAGCAAAGCTATAGGTTGAAATTTGCCAAAGGACATATTGATTGGCCAAAGGAGAAATGGCACAACATTCTGTGGACTGAGCCAAATTGTTTTTTTGGGTCTAGGGGCCGCAGACAGTTTGTCTGACATTCCCCATGCACTGACTTCAAGCCACAGCACACTGTGTGGTGCGACAAAAATCATGTTATGGGGAGGTTTCTCATACTGTGGTTTTGAGCCTAATTATCACATTCCAAGGATCATGGATTAGTTTCAATACATCAAAATACTTGAGGTCATGTTGCCTTATGCTGAAGAGGAAATGCCTTTGAAAATTTCTCCATGGCAATTTTATTTGCTCGAGAGAACTTGACCTTAGTAGAAGCAATGGCGTTAATAATGTTAGTAATTCTACATTTGAAGTTTTATACAAGCTCAGTCCCTGAGGCTCCAGAAGGGGCAGATGTGGAAAAGAAAAGCTAAATAAATTTTTCACTAGGGGTTTTAGTGATGTATCGTTTACCATTTACATATGTTTGAACACTTTTTTTGCACAGAAATAGAGCTGTTAAAAAACAAGAGAGAGAGAGCAACATCATTCACCACAACTTTGGAAATGTTCAGCCCTTTCAAGATAATTAAGTCAAGGGTTTGACCCTTATTGTACATAGGCTCTGTTACATGTTGAGTCAATCCATAATTATCTAAAATACAGCACAGCTCTTTTGTCCCTCTATCCTGGGGGTTGTTGACAGAAATGTTGAAATCACTAGCAACAATTATACAGTCAATGTCAACACAGATCATAGACAGCAGGTCAGCAAAGTCATTGAAAAAGACTGCACAATACTTAGGACACCTGTAGATAATCAAAACCTTTCCTCTAGCACTGGACCTTAGCTGAAGAGCCACCTATTCAAAGGAAGCAAAATTTCCATCAGAAATGTGCGTACAAATGAGTCTTTGAACAAAAGAGCAACTTCTCCACCTCTTTTGCCAACTCTATTCTCACTCATAAAACCAAAGCAAGGGGTAGCTGACTCGATAAGAACAGCAGCGCTGCTACTCTGATCAAACCAGGTTTCAGTTAAAAACATGAAATCCAGATTTTGTTTAATAATAAAATCATTGATTAAGAATGATTTTCCTGCTACAAATCTGCCATTTAGTAGAGCTATTGTTAGTGTATTAAGGGAGTTATCTGCCTAATTTTGGGGCATTCTGTAGTTGACGTAAAATGGATGCCAAATTGACTATGTTTGCATTTGAGTGATGTTTACCACTTTGCCGACTCAACACTTTGTGTGGTCTATTGTTAGTAATGACCGAAATGATGTAGCTGCTCTGTGGACTAGCAGTGTTATTTGTAAAGGAGATTGATGGTATTGGAGAGTGCATCTCAGAAGTGTGTTTGGGCATGTGTTTTTGGGATGCAAACCGTCAGTCATAACTTTATCTGCAGAGCATTGCGCATGTTATCACATAGCATTTGGCTGCCACATGCACTTGGATGAATCCCATCCCTGCTAAACAGAGAGCCATGTTCCCAATACAGATTAAAATTGTCAATGAAACCTGTGTTGTGACGGTTGCAGGTAATCTTTCCATTTAGAGCATGGGCCTGTTCAGAAGTGCTTGAAAATAATCCTCTCATTCACCCATTCACATGAACCAATGGTGGCTGAACTGCCATGCAAGGTGCTGGCCCAGTACATGACAGGTCCATAGGCCTGCTACTGTTCCTCAGAAGTGACCGAGAGAGGTGACTGTTGCAGCCGCAAAAGAAAGAGCTTGCGCTTGCCAGACAATACTTATAAATAATGATTTAGTTTTTTTTCTTATTATGTTGTGTTTTCTCCTGTCACCCTCCATTCCTTTATCTCTCTCTGTCTCTCTCCTAACCCATTCCTCCACACTGCTTTCCTCTGATGTAATTGTGTCTGACATGCAGCAATAAAAGCTCTTTCTGGGTGAAAGCAGAGCACTTGTATCATTCACAGATTGTTTTTCCCACCCATTATGCACGTTGATCTGCTGAGCTCTCAACATAATGGATGAGAGACAAGCCATTATCCACAGCACACTATGGATATCCTCAAAACACTCTAGAAGCACTTGAAAACACCTCAGTGTGAAAGAGAGTGAGTGTGTCGGAGTGAGGAAGGAAGAAATGGTGAAGCTAGATTTTTGAAAATTGGTAGGCATATGAACCATGTCCAAACTTACCAAAAGGTCTTACCCTCAATGCAACAGGAAGTCAGCCATTCACAAAATACTATGCATTTTTTAGACGTTTTTTTCCATTTGCAGGCATTGTATTTGTACAATGTACTCCTCCAACAGATTTAACCTAGTTGACTTCAAAATTGTTCATGGCAATCTATAGAAATTGAGATGCTTTTGAACTGTTGTTGAATGTGTGGACGTGAATTCCCAGGAGACAGCGCGAGGAAACAGCTAGCCATTATTAGCTGATAGCTGCTATTGATAAGTTTGTTCAGACAGGCTTTTGTGAAAATCATAATACGGATAAGACCATGGTTGTACTGAGGACCAAGTATGAATGTGTAACTGTGTGAATGTGATCAGGGTGTTCCTGCAAAAGAGAGGCTTATAGGGGCGACTTCTAGCTCACCCAGTGGGGGCGTGCTTTGTGTCATCCCCCATCTCTCCCACCTTTCCTGTCTATTCACTGTCACTATGAAATAATGTGAAAAGCCTTCAAAAATATACATAATATATTATAAATAAAAACGAGAGGCTTCCTCTCAGTGAACTTTTCCGGAATAAATGAAAAAAGGAGTCCCAGCCTCAGACATTTACATATCAATATTGACTTATAGTTGCTGGAAACTGGAAGTCACTAGACTTTGATGTGTTCCTCCTACAGGGTTGACCGAACTATCTTGCACTATAAAATGGTAACAGATATTTAAAGCAGCATTGACCGGCTTCCTGCCAGTGCCCTTGATGTATGGGATGCTTGCGGCTTTACGTTTCATTTGACAAGCACAAGGTGCAAGGTAGGTCTAGGGTTAGCACTATTAGTATTGACTCAGGGAATTATAGGTTGAACATGCTATGGACTAAGGATGTGCATTTCCGAACTGAGGCCGATGCGTTACGCATTTTGATGCATTTCCAAAGAGCCAATAAATTAAAGATACATATGCAGCAAGCTGAAACTTCCAGGTCTGAAATTGAAGCCAATGTGAAAGTACCTTAACCCTTGTGTTGTCCTTTGGGTCCAAGAGACCCTTAAGTATTCAATCGTATTTTTCTGCTAATGTGGCCTGGTCCTCCATGGTCCCAAGTCCCATTCTTCACTCCTGAACGTGTTAAACAAACTAAACAAGTCCCCTAGACACAAAGGACAATACAAGGGTACCACGCCCCTGTACTCAGGCCACGCCCACTTTTATGGCTTTTGAACCGTGTAAGATAGAGTCTTGTGTGAGGTATCACTGAACTCAGCAGAGAGTTCCTTTTTGATGATGGTTTGACCCGCCCCCTATGCGTTAGCCGCGCCCCAGGGAGCGGCGTCTGACAGTGACCCCGACACACAGAGGAGCGAGGACCTGTCCAACACTGCTTGCAGCTTTGATTAGAGCCCGAAGGCCCTATTGAATCTAAAGGAATTATTATTATTCCTTGTTCCAGCAAATGAAAGGCCTTCTTGAGGGGCTTAATATACTCAAAAACTCACCACAATTGGCGGTCGCATCAAGCCTGATGAAAATGTACGTATTTTAAGGGTTTCAGTGAATAGGCACACAAAAATGGCTTGCTCGCGCCTGCAATACGTTTAATGTAGACAGATGATAAAATCTGGTAAAGTCACTAAAGTGCCAGGCAACGGCACAGTCTCTGAGGTGTTGGGCAAGGGTCCGCGTAGACTGTGGTAGCGCTCTCATCAAAGACTCTGGACGGTTGGGTGTCAGCTCTGGAACACTGGACAGCTCTTGAACACTGGTCAGCTCTGAAACACTGGTCAGCCCAGGAACACTGGACGGCTCTGGAACACTGGTCAGGACAGAAGCGCTGGTCAGCACGGGAACACTGGTCAGCCCAGGAACACTGGTCAGCACAGGAACACTGGACAGCTCTGGAACACTGGTCAGCACAGAAGCGCTGGTCAGCAAGGGAACACTGGTCAGCACGAGAACACTAGTCAGCTCTGGCTTAGGAACACTTGTCAGCACAGGAACACTGGTCAGCTCTGGAACACTGGTCAGTTTGTGTACACTGGTCAGAACAGGAACACTGGTCAGCTCTGGAACACTGGTCAGCACAGGAACTGGAGGTCTCAGGTCTGCATGAGCCAGTCTGAACAAATCAATCAGATTGGCAAAGAGGAGATCAACATAAAATCCAGGGTCACTTTAACGACCACAGAGACACCAGGAGACTGTGGCAGGGATTCCAGGCTGTCACGAACTATACTGCTCCTCAGTCCTGTGACAACAGCACGGATTTCCTCAATAACCTCAACAATCACTTCGGTAGGTTTGAAGCACAAAACACCACACCAGCGAGGAAAACCACCCCACAGGAAAGAAACCAGGTGCTCACACTGGATTCAGCAGATGTCCACCGGGTGCTGAGGAAAATCGACCCGTGGAAAGCTGCAGGTCCAGACGTTATACCTGGCTGCTTGCTTAGGGAGTGTGCAACCCAATTGTCTCATGGCTTCACAGACATATTCAACATTCATATTCACATTCAACAGTCAGACTGCTGTGCCTTCATGTTACAAAACCTGTTCCAAAAATACCCACCATCACTAGTCTGAATGACTACCGACCAGTAGCACTCACTTTGATAATAATGAAGTGCTTTGAGAGAGTAGTAAAGGACCACATCTCATCTGCCCTCCACCCTTTGCTGGACCCATTTCAGTTCGCCAACCGTCCACACCGCCCTACTGGGGATGCCATAACCACTACACTGCACTTTAGCCTGGAACACCTGGAGAAAAGGAACTCTCTTGTGTGGATGGTTTTTGTTGGTTTCAGCTCGGCATTCAACACCCTAATCACTCAGCATCTGGTCTACAAGATGAGCTCAGACGCCCTGGGCATTAGTTCTCCTCTGTGTAACTGGATGGTGGATTTCCTCACTGACAGGGCTCAATTTGTGCAGGTAGGGAACAACACATCCACCACCATCTCACTGAGCACTGGCTCCCCACAGGGATGTGTTCTCAGCCCTCTTCACACTGATGACTCATGACTGTTGCTCATGCAAAGTCCAGAACCAACAGAGATGGCAAAAGTACTCACTTTCCGTACTTAAGTAGAAGTTCAGATACTTGTGTTAAAAAATACTCCGGTAAAAGTGGAAGTACTGATTAAACTTCTTTACTCAAGTAAAAGTAACAAAGTACAGGCTTGGAAATTTACTTAAAGTATAAAAGTAAAAGTAGCCTTGCGAAAGCTACCTGGAGCACACAAATGTTACTAGAGAGAAGCGGAGGAACTTCAGTGGACATGGAGGACACGGTCTTTATGTGGCAATGGCTACATTTTAAACGGCTGTCTGCCAACAGGCCTAAAACATAACACATATGATTATTATGACAGAGACTGGGACTCCAGGTTAATAAGATTCGGACAAGATATGAATTCAGTTGTGATTCTGTGAGAATTCACAGAACCAGTTTTTATTTTTAATCTTTCCCCCTAACATAAAAATGAATCTACATTTATGTGTGTGCTCAAATATGGCTCTGGAAATAAAATAAAGGATTAAAATATGATTGACTAAACAGACATAATTTTAATGAAGAAGTTCCCCAGCACATTGGCCAGGAGTCCTTCTTGATGCCTACTGTCTCAAACATTTCTTTCAGATAAGGCTGAGGATGATGGGAATGTCTTGCTGTTTTCGGCCCTCCATACTACTATGTGCTAACGTTGACACCATCCATACTACTATGTGCTAACGTTGACACCATCCATACTACTATGTGCTAACGTTAGCGCCATCAAGCCTCAATGATTTGCTGTGAATTTGTGCTAACGTTGACACCATCCATACTACTATGTGCTAACGTTAGCGCCATCAAGCCTCAATGATTTGCTGTGAATTAATGCAGAATGCTGAATCTATTGAGTTGTCTTAGTCGTGCGTCAAATGCAACGTACAGTAGATGTATTTCCATCCATTTATATCGAATACGGTATTGATGACGTAAACCATTATAAGGATAACTCCAGAGATGGGAAGTAACGAAGTACAAATACTTCGTTACTGTACTCAAGTAGATTTTTCTGATATTTCTACTTTACTTTACTATATATTTTTGTGGCGACTTTTTACTTCTACTCCTTACATTTTAACACAAATATCGGTACTTTCTACTCCTTACATTTTACAAAATTGGCTCGTTACTTTCGTTTTTACAAGAGGTTGTCATGTCGGACAATAGCACGGACAATAGCGCCTCATGCCGCGAGCGGGTGCGCACGCTACACGGAGAGAAAAGTGAGAGCAATGAAAAGGGGAGAAGCTGTCCGGAGGATAACCTGCTGAGATTGTGTATGTGCGTCTTTGAGAACTGTAAGTCGTATAACTCATGTTCTCAGTTCACTTAAGCCTGTTTTTGGTCTATAGTTCTTCACATTTAAAGTAAGTTAGCTAGTGGTTTTGGTGTGTTCTTCACCTGTTAGGTAGTGGTTTTGGTGTGTTCTTCACCTGTTAGCTAGTGGTTTTGGTGTGGTCTTCACCTGTTAGTTAGTGGTTTTGGTGTGTCCTTCACCTGTTAGCTAGTGGTTTTGGTGTGTTCTTCACCTGTTAGCTAGTGGTTTTGGTGTGTTCTTCACCTGTTAGCTAGTGGTTTTGGTGTGGTCTTCACCTGTTAGCTAGTGGTTTTGGTGTGTTCTTCACCTGTTAGGTAGTGGTTTTGGTGTGGTCTTCACCTGTTAGCTAGTGGTTTTGGTGTGGTCTTCACCTGTTAGCTAGTGGTTTTGGTGTGGTCTTCACCTGTTAGCTAGTGGTTCTGGTGTGTTCTTCACCTGTTAGCTAGTGGTTTTGGTGTGGTCTACACCTGTTAGCTAGTGGTTCTGGTGTGTTCTTCACCTGTTAGCTAGTGGTTTTGGTGTGTTCTTCACCTGTTAGCTAGTGGTTTTGGTGTGTTCTTCACCTGTTAGCTATTGGTTTTGGTGTGGTCTTCACCTGTTAGGTAGTGGTTTTGGTGTGGTCTTCACCTGTTAGCTAGTGGTTTTGGTGTGGTCTTCACCTGTTAGCTAGTGGTTCTGGTGTGTTCTTCACCTGTTAGCTAGTGGTTTTGGTGTGTTCTTCACCTGTTAGCTATTGGTTTTTGTGTGGTCTTCACCTGTTAGCTAGTTTTCCCGTTGATCTTAATGAAGCATCAACAGTTTTACCAGCCTTATTCGCATGAGTTTTTTTTTTTTTTCAGATACTGTGATTCAATTGACAAGTGGATGGAAATTTAGCTAGAAAGAACTTGTCTCAGTCTGTGTTTTAACAGACACACCTGGGGCCAAACTGGACACCAGAATCAGGTTTAATCCAGTCCTAATCTAGTTCTCAACTTTCACATAATTTCACTGGAGTTATCCTTATTATTGTTTACGTCATCAATACCATATTCACTCTAAATGGATGGGAATATATCTACTGTACGTTGCATTTGACGCACGACTAAGACAACTCAACAGATTCAGCATTGCGCATTGATTCACAGCAAATCATTGAGGCTTGATGGCGCTAACGTTGGCACATAGTAGTATGGAGGGCAACATGATATAAAATGAAGAAAACAGCAAGACATTCCCATCATCCTCAGCCTTATCT
>NC_048415.1:29308806-29318642 GCF_013103735.1 Etheostoma cragini
TGTTACTTTTACTTGAGTAAAGAAGTTTAATCAGTACTTCCACTTTTACCAGAGTATCTTTTAACACAAGTATCTGTAGTTCTACTTAAGTACGGAAAGTGAGTACTTTTGCCATCTCTGGATAACTCCAGTGAAATGATGTGAAAGTTGAGAATTAGGGCTGGATTAAAGCTGATTCTGGTGTCCAACTTGGCCCCAGGTGTGTCTGTTAAAACAGACGGAGACAACTTCTGTCTAGCTAAGTTTACATCCACTTGTCAATTGAATTACAGAATCTGAAGTTCGGTAAAAAAAAAAAAAAAAAACTCATGCGAATAAAGCTGGTGAAAGTGTTGATGCTTCATTAAGACCAACGTGCAACCTAGCTAACATGTGAAGAACACACCAAAACCACTAGCTAACAGCTGAAGAACACACCAAAACCACTAGCTAACTTACTTTAAATGTGAAGAACTATAGACCAATAACAGGCTTAAATGAACTGACATAACTGACGTTATACGACTTACAGTTTTAAAAGAGGCACACACACAATCTCAGCTGATTATCCTCCGGACAGCTTGTCTCCTTTTCATTTCTCTCACTTTTTTCTCTGTGTGGCACGGCACCCGCTCGCTGTGTGTGACGCGTGTCCGCGCTATTGTCCGACATGACAACCTCTTGTAAAAACTAAAGTAACGAGCCAATTTTGTAAAATTTAAGGAGTAGAAAGTACCGATATTTGTGTTAAAATGTAAGGAGTAGAAGTAAAAAGTCGCCACAAAAATAAATAGTAAAGTAAAGTAGAAATATCAGAAAAATCTACTTGAGTACAGTAACGAAGTATTTGTACTTCGTTACTTCCCATCTCTGAGCACCAATGAATGCACTTTATTCTCTACCGCACTATTTCAATTTAAATACGGATATTTATATTTTATACTCTTTCCAACTGTATGTATCTAGTATCTAGATGTTTATATGTTTCACTCTACATGCTCTGCAAACCCATATAGACATTTAAGCAGTTATTTGTTTTAATTCATATAACTAATGACTCAACGCTGTTTTTAATTGTTTCTGTGTAGTATTCTTTTTAAGCTGTGAACTTTACACGTAATTTCGTACTACAGTGAACTTTGGTATGACAGTAAAGAAATCTTGAATCTCGAAACACTTGTCAGCATGGGAACACTGGTCAGCTCTGGCTCAGGAAGACTGGTCAGTTTAGGAACACTTGTCAGCACAGAAACACTGGTCAGCTCTGTCTCTGGCAAGCTGCATGTCCGGTGGGACTCTGGAAAACTGCACGTCAGCGGAGGTTCTTGAAGGTCGCACGTCAGCAGAAGTTCTGGGAGGCTGCATGTCAGAGGAGATTCTGGGCCGCTGGACGGTACGAGTTCTGGCTTGCTGGCAAGCAGTTTAACCAGCGCTCTACATTGGAGACCATGTCAACCATGTCCCCTCTCCACGGTTTCCAGGAAAAATAGCCAGGCCGTACCCTCATAGAACGGTTGGTGAACGGGGGTACTCACTGACCACGTTGCAGGCTCTTTGCAACTGGCAGTGGAGGTAGCTGACTGCCAGCAGGCTTGAAAGAAGACAACCTGCTCACATGTTGGGGTGAAGGCTCACAGCTAGGAGTCTCCAGGCGACCTAACCTTAGAGCTACATCTTGAGCCTTCCAACAAGAAGCTCTTTTCCACACCCCAAAGACACAAATAAGACTGTAAGTACATACAAACAGAGTAATTGTGCTGGGTTCATACTCAGTGAGATCATTCTGTAATGGCCTGTTAGGAATAACGGTGATGCTTGGACCCAAATGCAGTTCAGAGAAGATAATTTGTTAAACAAAAACTGAAACAGGTAACAGAAACAACAAAGGTATTAACAGGGGTAGACAGGCAAAAACTCACAACAAAGGTAATCCATGTGTAACCGGTTGGTTAGAATTTGGTCACGTGAGATGTCACGTGACCTATGCGGAAATAAAGGCTCGGCCGGTAAGCGCTGACGCTCTCTTGCCTTCTGTTGCTGCCTCGTGTGTTGGTGTCGGGACAAACGTTCGGTGTTGTGTTCGGGTCGCTGGATTGTACAGCCAAGGTATGTTGTTTGACATGTGCTGCATAGTTCGCCGGACGGCGATTAAATATACTGTTGTTTGTTTTGTTCATACAGTCAAGCCGAGTCATAGTGCCGCTGCTGTTTTGCCTATGTCAGATTGTGTTGCCTACACAAGAGTGTTCATTCACTTACTCAAGTGTTCCACCTGATAGATTGCTAGTACTGCAATTGGTTTTATTTGTTGCACTATACTACATTTATTACATGTACTAACATCACTACAGTAGGCAGAGGAATAGCTAAACATTTGACAAAGAGCAAGAGAGAGAGAGGAATTAGCCATTGCTAAGGGCTAAGTTAAAGTAGCTAACAGCGTTTTAACAATTGTGAGATAAGCAAGGCAGTCGCTGTAAGAGAAGAGAACTATAAGTGCTTGAGTAGAACTATTGTAGTTTGAATGCAGCCCAGGCCATTTGCCGCTAAATTAAACAATAAAGCAGAATTGAGTAATTTATTTGCTGGAGAAGCAAACTGACACTGGAGCACCGGAAATTAGTAGAATTAAGAGTTGTACATTTAAAAACCAATAGGGCACAATCACAAAAGGGGTAATATCTGTATAGGTAGATGTGAACAGCTTAGTACTTGGCCTGAAAAAAGTTTGGTCAAAAGATTTTATTTTACTTTAATCCCTGAGTCCCATGTGGGGTGAGAGGTGTTGCCTTTGATTGATGCCAGCCTGGCTAACCTCCTCCTCTCCCCCACCTCCTCTATGGTGTACAGAGGGCATACTAGAACAGAACTAGCCCTCTTCCCCAGTCCCTCTCTGTGCTCCCAGCTCAGCCCAACCCCACAGAGTCATGAAATAGTTTTTTAACAGAGTCCTGCACCAAAGGACCTCCGTTTCCTCAGCAGGTGGAGACGACTTTGGCCCTTTTTGTACTGGACATCTATATTTTTGGACCAGTCCAGTTTATTCTTGATGTGAACATCCAGATATTTGTATGTCTCCACCATCTCAAACTGTACACCCTGGATGTTATCCGGTGTAGTACTAGGCGGCCTCCTGCAAAAGTCAACCATTATTTCCTTTGTTTTGCTGGCTTTGATTTGAAGGTGGATTGATTTACACCCAGTATTCCTGATCATTTTCCTCTGATACCCTCCCAACAATGGCAGTATCATCAGAGAACTTCTGCATGTGACAGCTGCTTGTGTTGGGCCTGACGTCCGCTGTATATAGGGTAGAGAGAAAAGGAGCCAGCAGTGTACCCTGTGGTGCTCCTGTACTGCTCATCACAACATCAGACAAACAGTCCTGGAGCCTCACATATTGTGGTCTGTCAGTGAGGTAACTAATGCTCCATGCAGACAGGTGGGGGTCAACACCAGCTCCCAATAGCTTCCCCCAGGGCAGTGATGGTTGAATTGTATTGAAAGCACTGAAAGTCTGAAGTGGTTGGGCTCCCTGGGATGCACAGTTTTAGTTACTGGGACCACACACAAAGAATTCCACAGGACTGGAACTCACTCAAGACTCAGGCTCAGGTTGAAGATGTGCAAGATGACCTCACTGAGCTGATCTGCACATTACTTAAGCAGTCTGGAGCAAGTTATATCCAGGCCCGGAGCCTTTCTTGTCTTGATCTTTTTTAGCCCCTTCTTCACCTGATTGACTGGCAGAGAGAGACTGCTAGAGGAAGTTACATGTGTTCCCTGGAGAGAAGGATGGGGGAGGTGTATGAAACATCCATAAATTAGGAATCAAAAACAGTGGACAAGTGAGAATTGGGGGATGCTGATGTCTCAGAAGCCCTATGAGGGGATGAGGTGGTCCACAGTGGCAAGAGCAGAAAAGGTTGAGGAACCCACAGGTCTGAAGTCTGGTTGGAGAGGGAAGGAGAGGGGGTGGAATCAAATCTATTGAAAAAAAGATTCAATCAATTTGCCCTGTCACAGTCACCAGAAACACAGCCTCATGTAACTGTCCTTTCCTTCCCTTATCTGTGAGTGTGATGGACTGTGAGTGTGATGTCTGCAGCTGGGACACAGTGTGTAGGAGCTCACATGAGGCTGTAGCATTGGCTGAAGGGGGGATGTAAGCAGTTATTGCAATGATGTGCGCGAACTCCCTCAGTAATATGGTTATATGGCAGCATGCTAACTGGTAGCAACTTAATGTCTTTAGTGCAGCGGTGCTCCATAACACTGATGTGTCCGGGATTATACCATCTGTCATTCACAAACATCACTATTCCCCCACCCTTCCTCTTACTGCTCTCCTTTTCTATCCTGTCTGCTCTCACAAGTTGAAATCCAACCAGTGTAACCAGTGACTTTGTACTGAGTTCATGCAGCCGCGTCTCATGAAGCACATGACGCTACACACTTCTGGTGTTCCCTCTGCAGCCTGGTTAGTGTCATTAGCTCTTCCATCTCATTGGGGAGGGATCTAACGTTCCCCATAATGTGCTAACAGCTGTTCCCAGTGTAAACAATGGAGCTGCGGTCGAATACGTCTCCCATTGCAAAGTTGTAAAGTCCAAAAAAAGAAAAGAAATACAGCTAATCTCCAGAGTTGTTCATCCATATGTAACGTTGAAGAATAGTTTGCAAGAAAAATAAACCTGGAAAAAAAGAAAGAAAAGAATATGAGAAATATACTAAACTTCACCAAAAAGGTTCAGAGCTGCTGCAACAGGCCGCCCCTCATGCAGCACCATTCCAATATTGCGACTTCTGATTAGTCCCGGGGCCAAACTGCAATGTTTAGTGACCACTAGCTCTCTTTTTGCCTGTGGACCAACTAATACAACAGCTTTTTCACCATTTAATTTAAGAAAGTTGTTCTGCATACACTGCAGCCTAACCAGTCCTTAAATGGCAAAGGGTTTGGTCATCACTTGGGGTACATGAAATGTACAGCTGTGTATCATCAGCAAAGCTGGGAAATTAAGCTTATGTTCTCTGAAAATATCACCTAAAGTAAGCATGTATAATGAAAAAAGAAGAACAAGGCAGCTACCCTGAGCAACTCCAAAAAAGGTAACTTCTCTTTCTGTTAAACATATTCTCCCATAGTGAATTTTTTTTTAAACACTCCCAGAGAGGTTGACCCAGTTCTCAACACGCTCACTGAGCATATTATGATCAATGGTATCAAAGGTAGCACTTATATCTATCTTCTCCCTCGCTCTATCACCCACACACACAAACACACACACACACACCGGCTTGACGCACATACCAGCGCAAAAGTATAACCATTTTGCTACAGTGCTTCACAAGCATTATTTCATTTTGCCCAGTTGTGGCCCGTTAGGGCCAATAAATATGAAGCGTTGTTATTTGTATCGATCCACTGGACATAATATCTACATAAATGGCATTTGATTGGAGGCTAGTCTCACTTTTCCCACAGCAACATTGAAAGAGCTTAGATTTGTGTACAGCTTCTGTTAATAATGTATTGTATTAAGTGTCCATTTCATTATAATATTGAGATTTATCATAAATAATTTAACATGCACATGTTTTTATGTTCCGTTAAAAAAGGGGGGGAAGTGGGGTCACATTTGAGCATTTAAAAAATTACTTGAAAGTAATGCATTAGTTACTTCTGAAGTAACTTGTTACTTTTATAATTTGTAACTGAGTATCTAATTTAGTTACTTTTTGGTAGAAGTAATTAGTAACTGTAAACAATTACTTTTTAAAAGTAACTTGCCCAACACTGTGTATAATAAACGGATTGCCTTGGGAGGAATGTGGCCATCAAATGTGTCAATCCTTTAATAAAATAACAGCAGGAGGGGCAGTATTATTATTCTTAAACTGCATAACATCACTAGTGTTCTATACATATGTTAACTAACCCAAACTGAAAGCTGATTAGCTTGTGTTTTATATTTCTCAAATTGCTACATTCAATCAACTATAGTGTGAAAGCTTTATAAGTGCAACAAAGAAAGGAATTTTTTGCAGGGCTATTGTGCTGCATTACTTTGAATAATGTCCTTTTATGTTATGCATCAATCAGTTAAGGTCTTTGTTAAAGCGCCCATATTATGATCATTTTCAGGTTCATAATTGTATTTTGAGGTTATACCAGAACAGGTATGAATGGTAAAAAAACAACATATTTTTGTTCTACTGCACATTGCTGCAGCTCCTCTATTCACCCAGTCTGTTTGGGTCTCTGTTTTAGCTACAGAGTGAGTCATTTCCCTTGTTATAGCTACAGAGTGAGGCATCTCAATTCTATAATCAGACAAAATACTTATTGTAGGTGATTTTAATATCCATGTGGACGTGACAACGATAGCCTTATTATTGCTTTCAACTCACTACTAGATTCAATTGGTTTCAGTCAGAGTGTGCCTAAGGCCACGCACTGTTTTAACCACACCCTCAACCTTGTGCCGACAAAATACATCGAACTTGAAGATTTAATAGTATTTCCGCAGAATCCTTTATTATCAGACCATTCTCTAATAACTTTAGATTTCTTACTACCAGACTGTACTAAAATAAATAAAAGCTTCTACACTAGATGACAGTGTATGCTAAATGCTAGACCATGCTAAATTTAAGGAAGATATTCCAACAGAATTCCTTAAATTCTGTTCTTCATTATAACAGAGGACCTTTATGTTAACTTAAGTCCCTCCCGAATTGATAAATGTGTTGCTACGACCTGCCTACAGACAACTTTAGATTTTGTTGCTGCTCTCAAAAGGAAGATGATGAAGCAAAGGAAACTAGCACCTTGGTATAACTCCCAAACTTGAAAATTAAAACAAATCTTGCAAAACTTAGAAACTAGAAACTTAGAAAAAGTAGGTGGCATTTCACCAAACTGGAAGAATCTTGTTTAGATTGGCAAGACAGTCTGAAAACGTGTAGGAAGGCCCTCAGAAATGCCAGATCAGACTATTACACAACACTAATAGAAGAAAATAAGAACAATCCAAAGTTTCTTTTCAGCACTGTAGCCAGGCTGACAGATCGTCACAGCTCTATTGAGCCATGTGTTCCTATAGCTCTCAGTAGTGACGACTTTATGAGCTTCTTTAATAACATTATAACAATTAGAGACGATGTTCATCACCTTTTGCCCTCAATTTCTAACGGTTCACCTTTAAACACAGTAACACTAGAAAGAACGACAAGACCTGACATATACTTAAACTGCTTCTGTCATATAGACCTTCAACAAGTAATGTCAAAGGTCTCTCCAGCTAAACCAAGTACCTGTCTCTTAGACCCCATTCCAACGAGGCTACTTACAGAAGCGTTACCCGTGGTCAACACAATTACTAGATAAGCTTGATGCTGTCATGTAAATAGTTTTCAAATCAGCAATAAATATAACAATTTTTGATCGAACTCATATCAATTGCATGCTTAAATAACATACCGGTTAAAGCCCCGCACATTTCAAGAGAGCCCAACCCACTTCCGGGTTAAATCTGACCACTTCTGGTGTAGGCCCCGCCCAGTCCGAGTACGGATCCGGATACAGATAATTCATGTGGTAAACAGATACAGATACAGATACAGATAATGCTGTACTCGCTCATCCCTATTGGATATTAAATCCAGGAGGACCGACAATTTTCTACTTTTAAACTCAGAAATAACTAAAGTTATTGGGCTTGGCCCTAAACACCTCCAAACTACATTATCTAGGGATATAGCTGCTCTGGATGGTATTGCCCTGGCCTTCAGCACTACTGTCAGAAATCTAGGAGTTAATTTTAATCCTTTAACGCCAACCTAAAACAAACCTCAAGAACATTCTGTCTCAAAACTAGTCCATGCATTTGTTACTTCCAGGCTGGACTACTGTAATTCTTTATTATCAGGATGCTCAAATAAGTCCCTTAAGACTGATCCAGAAGGCTGCACCGCGTGTTCTGACAAGAACTAAGAAAAGAGATCATATTTCTCCTGTATAAGCATTGGCTTCCTGTGAAATCCAGGATTGAATTTAAAATCCTTCTCCTGATGTACAAAGCTCTAAATGGTCAAGCAACATCTTTTCTTATCTAGCTCTTAGTACCTTACTATCCGACTAGAGCACTGCGCTCCCAGAATTCAGAGTTGCATGTCTCTAAAAGTAGAATGGGAGCCAGATCCTTTAGCTAGCAGGCTCCTCTACTGTTCAATTCAATTCAATTTTATTTATATAGCGCCAAATCACAACAACAGTTATCTCATTGCGCTTTCCAGAGAGCAGGTCTGGACCGTCCTCTGTGATGTTATTTGCAGAAACCCAGCAGTTCCCACCAAGAGCAAGCACTAGGCAACAGAGACAAAGAAAAACTTCCTTTAAGAGGCAAAAAACCTCAAACTGCCCCCTGAACCCAAAACTGGAACCTGGTTCCACAGGACAGGAGCCTGATAGCTGAACGCTCTGGCTCCCATTCTACTTTTAGAGACTCTAGGAACCACAAGTAACCCTGCATTCTGGGCGCGCAGTGATCTGGTGGGGTAATAAGGTACTATGAGCTCATTAAGATAAGATGGTGCCTGACCATGAAGAGCTTTGTAGGTGAGAAGAAGGATTTTAAATTATATTCTGGATTTTACACGAAGCCAATACAGAGAAGCTAAAACAGGAGAGATGTGATCTCTTTTCCTGGTTCCTGTCATAACACGTGCTGCAGCATTCTGGATCAGCTGAAGAGTCTATGGACCTTTTTCAGCAGCCTGATAATAGAGAATTGCTGTAATTCAGCCTAGAAGTAACAAATGCATGGACTAGTTTTTCTGCATCATTTTAAGATAGGATAATTCTGATTTTTGCAATATTACGGAGGTGAAAAATGGTAATCCTTGAAATTTGCTCTATGTGAGAATTAAACAACATGTTCTGATCAAAGATAACTCAAAGATTCCTCACAGTGGTGCTGAAGGCCAAGGTGATGCCATCCAGAGTAACTATCTCTTTGGATAATGTGTCACGGAGATGCTGGGGCCCCAGAACAGTAACCTTACCTGAGTTTAACATTAGAACTTACAGGTCAACCAGATTTTAACATTCTGAAGGCACATTTGAAGTTTAGCTAACTGAATAGTTTTATCCAGCTTGATCGATAGATATTATTGAGTATCGTCTGCATTCCAATGAAAGTTTATGGAGTGTTTCCTGATAATATTGCCTAAAGTAAGCATATATAAAGTGAACAGGATTGGACCGAGCACAGATCCTTGTGAGACTCCATGTATTACTTTGGAGTCCAGGGAGGATTAATAGTTAACATGTACAAACTGAGATCGATCTGATAAATAAGACTTAAACCCCCTTAGAGCAGTTCCTTTAATGCCAATTAAATGTTCCAATCTCTGTAATAGGATATGATGGTCAATGGTATCAAATGCAGCACTAAGATCTAAAAACACCAGTACAGATATAAGTCCTTTGTCTGATGCAATTAGGAGGTCATTAGTAATTTTTACAAGTGCTGTCTCTGTGCTATGATGAACTCTAAATCCTGAATGACAATCCTCAAATAAGCTGTTGCTATGCAGAAAGTCACACAGCTGTTTGGCAACTATTTTCTCAAGAATCTTAGGGAGAAATGGAAGGTTGGATGTAGGTCTATAGTTGGCTATGACATCTGGATCAAGGTTGGGCTTTTTCAGAAGAGGTTTAGGCTGAATCCCATTTCCCCGTCTTACCCCTACCTTTTGGCCCTTACCCCTACCCCCTTGAAACCAAGGGGTAGGGGTAAGGGGTGAAAACATACCCCTATGAAATGGGACACCACTTGGTGACATCACCA
>NC_048415.1:29318742-29323522 GCF_013103735.1 Etheostoma cragini
CTGGTTGATGTGGCTCGGGAAAGGGAAGTTTGGGGTCCCCTGCTGGAGCTGCTGCCCCAGCAACCCGATACCGGATAAGCGGTCGAAGATGGATGGATGATTTATCTCTAAACTCAGGAACCTCAGAAACAGCTGTAAACCCAGATATATGTTTAGACTGCTTTGCTTCACTTGATCTTTCTCAACCATCAACCTGCCTCTTAGACCCCATCCCGACTAGGCTACTTAAAGAAGTTTTACCCTTAGTCAACACTTCTCTACTAGATATAACAAATCTATCTTTATTAACAGGCTATCCCCACTAACACAGAACGTTTAGGGAACGTTAGGGAACGTTAGTTTTTGGTTCTCTAAAGGTTAGTTCAAACCAAACCAAAAACTAATGTTTAGGGAACGTTCCCTCCTGGTTATAACGTTCCCTAAACGTTAAGAGAACCAACCAGCGGTAACGTTCCCCTGCGGTTGCACCGTACCTTCACAGAACGTTCCCGCTTGGTTATTTTTGGTTGTTTTTGGTTGTTCTGAGTATTAGAATTATTACAAAGGTTTGCTGTCACTCGATTTAAATTCACCCAAAAAATATTGTACTTATACAATCTAAGTAAAATATACAGCATAGCAAGATCTATTCATTTTAAGGCTGATATCAATTTAGCTTAAAACAGTAGGCTACGTTCGTGCTTGAATTTTTTTTATAACTGTATTAGTTAAAATACTTAAAAAACAAGAATCTATCAATAGAACGATTTTCACATCTAAGAAAATTCCCTTCTTTAATTTAGTTTGCAAACCGAACCGTTCCACCCCCTACCCAGTAGGGGAGCCTCTGGTCTGAGGAGACCGATTCCGCGTTAAGCGAAGAAGACAAAACCACGCTCAGACCGACCATGCTGCACGACTTGGAAAGCGCACGAAAAGGTAAACGAAGTACTTTACAGTTTAATGATGTTGTGGTTGTAATGGGAGGGTTTGTGGTTTAACATTTAACTATTTCCCTCCTACGGCTTTGTTATATTCCGGTTCGGATCAGGTTGACCAAAAATAAAAGTTTGCCTGAAGTACTTTAGCTTATGTTTTCTACGTCGTCCGCTATCTTGCTAGCTATGCTACTCATGCAGTGAGCTGCTCCAAATCTTTTCTTTTTAGTAAACTGTTTGTACACAAACCATGTTCTCAATGCTGAGTTCATGTGTTGAGCCCCAGGCGAGACTTGGAGTAAAGTCTCATGCTGTGTTGAGCCTTCTTAGTGTTTAAAAATGTTGATTTGGATGCTATCATAGAAGGCCCCTAGCAGTCCCATTCAAAAAGGCGAGGCCAGAGTTGGGCTTTAGATGGAGTGATTACGTCTTTCACTTTGCTTGCTGCTTTGCACAACGTGTCTGCGTTGTTGCCTTGTATGTTTTGTGTCATCGTTTTAACATGCTTGCGTTTTTGTTACAAATAAGATCATTTTCTCCGGTCCTTTTTTTATGTAGTTGTAGTGTACAGTACATAAGTAAAGCCAGTACAATCAAAGTCCTTTTTAGGCAGGTCGACCTGCGGCCATCTTGCAGTTCAGGCAGTTATCAGCAAGCTGAGTGAAGGATACAGCAAGGGATGTAATATGTGTATGCTACACAGCTGCAGTACCGGCTTTACTGATTGTCTAAACGTAACAGCATAGGTTCATCTTTTGCAATGGCATGTGCAAGAAACCTACCACAAATGAACTGACCAATATTCATATCTTTATTTTTTTAGATGAGTCAACACCACACAGGAACCCAGCCTGCACAATGGCTTTGAATTTTTCCAATTAAATACAATTGCATGACAAGGAACTTAAGAGAAACTTTAACTTTTTTGTTGTTCTTAACAGAACATCATCACAAAAATAGGGCGGCGGCTCAGCCATGGAGACGGAAATGAGAGGTAAGAAGACTCACTTAAATTGTTCACATAGTAGATAATGTATAACAACAAAACTAACAGCATTCGTTTTTTCATAGCCATGAGGACACCCGTTACCCGCATGGCACAGCGGATGGATTGCCCAACAGCAGCTGGGCCAAATATCCAGTTAAAAAAATATGCCTGTGTACAGGTAACCTATTGCTGCTATACTATATGTAAATAATTTTCTCTGAATGGAAATGCTTTTTTTTTGTGCTACTGGATAACAAATGTTCTCTTAACATAGATTCCTACGCCAAAGCTGTGGACTGGTGTTGGTGGCTGATGGACACGTCCAGCATCGAGACAGAAGAGGAAGCAAGTCCCCAAAAAAGGCAGCGCAGATGCCCAAGGAGGTTCATGACAGATTCTTCAAGCGATGGTAAGACCTTAATTATAGACTAAATTTTTTCACATATTTCAAATTGCATGTTTTACAATCAGTACAAATGATATGGTCTCTGTATTACAGAAGAATCTGTTGCACGACCAGATAAACTGTCCAGGACGGAGCATGCGTCTGGAAGCCCTGTCTGTAAGTTAAAATGTATGCATGCATATGAGAAACCAGTCATATTTCTTAACATGGAACCACTGACAGTCAACATGGTGCATATCATGTGATTGTTCTGATGTTTGTCTCTTCCTGTCTTTTTTTAGCTTAGCAGATAACACTTTCTCCACCACCCGCATGTAAGTTTTTTTTATACATATATATTTTGTCTAATTGTCTAATATAACAGAATAGGATATATATTTTGTAATGGCATGTGCAGGCAACCATCAACTTCATCTTATATAATAATCATATGTAATTTATCTGTATATTTATCAACGCCATGCAGGAAACCAGCTGGTTGCCCAGAGCAGGATGAGTCTTTAGTGACCCTACCACGGACTGCCACTTCATCTTGGGACCTAGGCTAACAAGAGGTTTTAATTTGACTTATAACTTATCTTCATTTTGACTTCTACTCTAGCGGCCTGCCAGAAAAACTTCCCTGCACTGACTGCTGCAGAAGCGGAGGATTTGATTGGGTAAATTCTGAAGTTTGCCCCACACGGACGGTAAATTGAAGTTCTTCTGCGTCAAGTTCATCAAAAAAAAATCTTTTGTCAATGTGTTCATATAGTATTACATGTCTAACTTTTGTTTATTTCTTTATAGGCCAGCTGAGAAGGACTGAGCCGTGAACCCATGGAGCCCCTTTTTAATTTTGTATTAACATATATTTTTTTTAGTGACTTATTTTGCACACACTTTACAAACACATCTTTATGCATCTTGCACTACACCCTTATCTTTTTTTGTATTTTTTTTAGTTGTTTGAATATTAAAGTCTTGAAATACTATCAAGTTTGCCTGTTCATTCATTCCTACTAATATAACTTTTGTATGTGTGTACGTGTATATACAGTACGTACACACAAATGGTATGGGTGTTGGTTTGTTTTAAAGGTTAGGGGAATCTAACCTTTTCTTAACGTTCTGGGAACGTTCGTTTATGGTTACAGCGAACGCTCCCTGAAGGTTTTTTTTGGTTGTAGTTTGGTTGTCTGTAGGTTAATTGGAAGGTTTTCTTAACGTTCTGGGAACGTTCGTTTATGGTTACAGCGAACGTTCCTCTAACCTTAAGAGACCGTTCCGTAACGTTCGCTGAGGGTTGCAACGCTAAAGGAACGTTCCCCTAACGTTCTCTAAAGGTTGCAACGTTAAGGGAACGTTCCCCTAACGTTCGCTAAAGGTTGCAACGTTTTCGTAACGTTCGCCTAACGTTCTCTAAAGGTTGTAACTTTTAGACAACGTAAGGGGAACGTTCCGAGAACGTTCGCTGTAACCAAAAACGAACGTTCCGGGAACGTTAAGAAAACTTTCCAATTAACCTACAGACAACCAAACTACAACCAAAAAAAACCTTCAGGGAACGTTTCCACAACCAAAAACGAACGTTCCCAGAACGTTCTGGGAACCAGAAATTGTTATCTGGGATGTACCACAGTTCTTTAAAGTAGCTGTAATTAAGGCTGAATCCCATTCCTTCCCCTTACCCTTTCCCCTTACCCCTTCCCCTAGCTTTTTCGCGTTCACGCGGGACCTAGTTCTGTCCCAATACCTATTACGGCCTAGGGGAAGGGGATAGACCAAGGGCTGTATGGCCCTTGGAACCTAGTGTGGACGCGACCTAACTTGAAAACACGCAGGCATCAATGGCTGCCCATTGACCAGAGAGACACATAAATGTAAGTACTTTCAGCTTTAAATAATTGATTATAAGTTTACGACAGTCTTGTTTTGTGGTCTATGCAGTCCTATGCATATATACTTGCAACCATGTTCCTAACTGAAACTTTTTAAAAATCGCTAGCTTGCAATGCTAACGCTAATCGCTAACGTTGATTTGCACAACAGTCCCACATATTTCTGCCTTGAATGGAGTGTATACATCGCATAGATTGTATAGCTATATATATACAGTATATATATTAACGGTCTATGATACATCGCTACGTGCTTAACATATACCGGCCTGTATCACACAGGAGGACACAGCAGCTG
This sequence comes from Etheostoma cragini, assembly GCF_013103735.1. Taxonomy (NCBI): domain Eukaryota; kingdom Metazoa; phylum Chordata; class Actinopteri; order Perciformes; family Percidae; genus Etheostoma; species Etheostoma cragini. The sequence continues at coordinate 29,323,232 of NC_048415.1, forward strand.
ATCCACTTTGGGGCTGAAAACGTTTCTTAATTTATATGTGCATTCATTATTGCATTGGTAGCTTACTGTATTATTGTAATAATTTGTAATTAATTCCTGTTCATTGTTCATGCACTTGTATATTGTTGTTGGTTTTGATATGGGACACTGATGAAATGTAAGGGGGGGGGGGTTACTGGCCAAAAGGCTTCAGACCGGTCTGGAATATCAGAGCAGCTGTAGTTAATTTGTTTGTTTGTGGTCTTGTGTGTATTTTTTTAGTTTTACACATATGAAGCCTTTTTATGTGTG
>NC_048415.1:29323622-29324995 GCF_013103735.1 Etheostoma cragini
TACATTCGACCGTTTCATCGATGCAATTTTGTCATTGCAAATTAGACACACCGCAGAACCTGCTCTCTCCACAAAGGCAAATTCTTCGGTCCATTCGTCCTGAAATGTACGATACTCCTCATCTTTTTTTCTTTTTTTTCGCCATATTCTTCGCCGAAAGGTTAGCTTTGAGCTAATGACTGAGCAGACTGATTCAAAGGGGGCGTTTACCTAGCAACGGCAAATGTAGACTATTATCATCCAATTATAATGGACAATTGCTACTGCAGCCACATAGGACATGTGCAGTGGAAAATCGATGGATGGATTAAAAAGTAAGAATATATTATGTTTTTTCTGCGAGCCAGATGAAATTCTCAAAAGAGCCACACCTGGCATGCGAGCCATACCTTCCCGACCCCTGTGTTAGACTTAGCAACAAGCTACAGAGTCAAATGAGATTTGCGCGATCACCAGTGATTCCGTAACCATCGCTATCTTAGTTGTGTAGTTCTTAAAAAATGAAACAAATCAAAGACTTGTTTGACTTGTAGACTGGCGTACACGAGAGTGATTGGCAGTGCCAAGACAGTCCCCCTGGCTCTGATTGGCTGTTTCTTACCGGGAGCGGTGTATTTCTGCTAGTGTCAGTAGGAGCACAGGCAGGAGCCACAGGAGCTTTTTTTTTTTTCACAGATTATCTATCATATTCTACTGTCAGGAGATAGTGACAGTTTTAACAAATGTGTAAAAAATACATTTTGACAAAAGTTACCTACTGAAGCTTTAACTAGCACTGATTACATTCCATGGGCTCACCACCTGTGGGAGGAACCGCTGGGGTCGGGTGCGCTGCCACATGGGTGGCGGCGAAGGTCAGGGGCCTCGACGGACCAGACCCGGGCGGCAGACGCTGGCTCTGGGGACGTGGAACGTCACCTCTCTGTGGGGGAAGGAGCCGGAACTTGTGCGGGAGGTGGAGCGCTACCAGTTAGATCTGGTGGGGCTTACCTCTACGCACAGTCTCGGTTCTGGAACCATACTCCTGGATAGGGGTTGGACTCTGTCCTACTCCGGAGTTGCCCAGGGTGTGAGGCGCCGGGCGGGTGTGGGGATACTCACAAGTCCCCGGCTGAGCGCCGCTGCGTTGGAGTTTACCCCGGTGGACGAGAGGGTCGCCTCCCTACGCCTGCGGGTGATGGGGGGGAAAACTCTGACTGTTGTTTGTGCTTATGCACCAAACAAGAGTTCGGAGTATTCGGCCTTCTTGGATACCTTGAATGGAGTCCTGTATGGGGCTTCAGTAGGGGACTCCCGTTCTGCTGGGGGACTTCAACGCACACGTGGGCAATGATGGAGATACTTGGAGAGGCGTGATTGGGAGGAACGGCCTC
>NC_048415.1:29325095-29333893 GCF_013103735.1 Etheostoma cragini
GGCTCTTACTGAAATAAATTTCCAAATAATTTGCTTTCATGGCTCTCTGAGTCAAAAAGGTTCCTGACCCCTGGTCTAACAGTTAGCTTGTAGAACGGCAGGAATGTTGTAGCTAGCAGGTGAAGTTTAACTTAACCTGCTAACTCCTTCACCCTCAGTATAAGCAATATTGTTTCGATACTACATTTAGTAAGCCAAAATGCTTTTTGTCGATCACAATTAAATGTAGCTTAGCTATGGTGAAACGCGTTTAATTGTGCGCTGTCACTGTCAACGTTTGGCAAGGCAGAATACTATTTTTGATAATTTTTAAACATACACGTTTTGTTCCCCCTCAGGATGTAATTTGTAAATCAAATGTCTGACACCAGTTCTTTATGCTCCTTCAACAGGTCAGACATGGCCCCAGACACAGAGGCACGTGAAGTAATCGTCTTCAGTCCAAATCAAAATGTTCAGTATTTCCTTGTGCCAAAAAAAGCTGATTTATTTTACCCATATTCAAAATAAAACCTAAGACATATTTCTAAGATGTTGTTATTCCTTGGCTTAGTGAGCTTCCTCAATGATTCATCATTCCTACTGAAAGTTTAGTGTTTTTAATTGATCCAAAAGGTAATTCAGTAATGTATTGTGTAAAGTATTAACATAGCTTTTAATAGAAATATTTTAAATAAGCAATATTTTTACATTAAGTATTCAAAGTTTTAAAAGCACAGCACACAACAGCTGTACACCCCTCAGAAAAAATCCCCTGTATTTTCCATGACAATGTGGAAAGCATCGGAGGCCCTGCTTACTAGGGTGCTCGTTCACGGCAGGCCCCGCTGTGAGGGAGGGGCTGTGGAGGGGGGGCTGTAGTGCAGCAGAGAGCAAGGGGGAGTGACCTGTAAGGTGTGCTTGTTCAAATTTTTAGGCTAAGTCCACGTTTTCTCAGAACTCCCTACTGCAGCTTTAAAGGCAGGTCATGGTGAATTTTGTTTCTAATAGTTATAATTTTAGTATTGAAGAATCTCATAAAGTCGTTACTACTAGGAGCTATGGGAATACTTGGCTCAGTAGAGCTGTGGCCTCCCGTCAGCCTGGCTACAGTGCTCAAAAGAAACCTGGGGTTGTTCCTATTTTCCTCTATTAATGACGAGTAGCACACTGGTCTGGCATTACGGAGGCCCTTCCTATAAGTTTTAAGACTATCTTGCCAAATTAATAGGAGAATTTTCCATTTAGTTGGGGCGCCAAATCTTCTCAAATTTCTGTGATATTTGCTTTAATTTGCGAGTTTCAGTTTTATACCATGGAGCTAACCGTCTTGGTTTTGTCATCTTCTTTTTTAGAGGAGCAACAGAGTCTATTGTCATTTGCAGCAAGCCTGCTACACTATCAACAAAATGATCGATTTAGGAGGGACTGAAATTAGCATAGGAGTCCTCCGTTACTTTGTGACTTGGTAATGAATTAAAAGCTGATGGAATCACATCCTTAAATTTAGCTACAGCACTATCAGATAGACATCATGTATAGAAGGTTTTGCCTAATGGCGTGTAGTTCAGCAGTATAAATTCAAAAGTTATCAAACAGTGGTCAGATAAAAAGGGATTCTGTAGGACACAATTAAATGTTCAATTTCAACACCATATTCCAGAACAAGGTCGAGGGTGGGGTTAAAACGGTGAGTAGGTTTATAAACACTTTGAGAGAAGCCAATATAATCTAGTAGAGATAAACGCAGTACTAAGGCTATCATTCTCATCGTCCACATGATTATTAAAATCTCCTACAATAAGAACTTTGTCCGTTTTAAGGACTAAATTTGACAAAAACTATTAATATGACTGGAAGGGGTGGATTCATTTAGACTAACATATTCTCCATCACCCAGCCAGGTCTTAGTAAGACAAAATAAATCAATATTAAAATCTGATATTAATTAATTTACTAGTACACCTTTAGAAGAGAGAAATCTGATGTTTAAGAGTCCACATTTAATTCTCCTATTCTTTTGCACTATTGCACTTGTGGTTTTAATTTGTATGAGGTTTTCATGCACAGCTCTTTGGTTTAAATAATGTTGAGGGTTGGGGGGCAGACACCGTCACTATGTGGTTTTGACTAGGTAACTCCTGGAATGGAGGAGCAGAGAAGTGTGTTAGACTGCAACTCTGCGTAGGGTTTTGATTAGGTAACTCCTGGAATGGAGGAGCAGAGAAGTGTGTTAGACTGAAACTCTGCATAGGGTTTTGGGTGAGTATCTGCTGAAATAGAAGGGCAGAGAAGTGTGTTAGACTATGACTGTGCCTCCTGGTCCCAACTCTGGATTGTCAAGGATTAGGTCCACTAATAAACTTGTCAAGAATTATAGAAATGAGAGCTGCTCCATCCCAAGGGGGATGAATGCCATCTCTCCGAATCAGACCAAGTCTTCCCCAGAAAGACTGCCAGTGATCTACAAAGCCTACATCATTATCTGGATACCACCTCGATAGCCAGCGGCAAAATGACGACATGCGGCTATACATGTCATAACTGGTTAGATTTGGCAGGGGTCCAGAGAAAACTACGGTGTCCGACATTGACTTTGCGTATATACACACCAATTCAACATTAACCTTAGTGACCTCTGTTTGGCGTAACCTGGAGTTATTAACGCCAATGTTAATAACAATCTTACTGTATTTACGTTTATCCTTAGCCAGCAGTTTCAAATAAGACTCAGTGCTGCACGCTTTGGCCCCCGGGATATACTTAACTATGGCCGCTGGCTTTGCTAACTTGACTTTTCTCAAAATGGAGATGCCGATAATCAGAGTTGGTTTCTCAGCGGTTGTGTCGCTGAGTGGGGAAAATCTGTTAGAAACGATGGTGGTCCGTGGGCTTTGAAAGCTGAAAACTATTTCTGCTTTGAACAGTCACCGTGCCATGCTTTCCTGGCTGCTCTGCTTCTATTCTCAACAACTACTCAAAGGGCTTTTACATAGTACAGGAACCATTCAAACACATTCACACGCTGTGGTAATACACACACACACCTTGTGGCGGTTTTCCACTGCGTGGTATCTACTCGACTCGCCTCGGCTCTACTCGCTTTTTTTGGTTTTCCATTATGAAAAAAAGTCCCTGGGACATGCTACCAGGTACTTTTTTTAGTACTACCTCAGTCGAGGTTCCAAGCAAGCCGAGGCGAGCCCAAAAGGTGACGTGGAAACCTGCAAACTACTGGTTGGTCGTCACTTATGACTGCGTTTTTAGCAAACAAGAGTGCGGAGTGTGTTTCCAGAACAAACGGGACATTTAAAACAAATCAAGCCGGACACCGACAGATTATTCACTTTCTGCACTATTCTCACTTTTCAACGGTTTGGGCTACTAGCAGCTTCATGTCGTTTCCAATATTGCACACTGTTACTTTAAAAAACAAGACAAAATATATATATATATATATATATAACAAAAGTTTTTATTTAGCTTTTCAAGTAGTGCATCAAACCCTCCCAAACATCCCGGTCTTCTTCCTCTGCACCCTGTGACAGTGTCCCCCCGGCTCTGCTGGCCCAGATGCATCCCAGTCGTTGTCATAAGCCTGTCCGTGACTCTCATAAAGATTATACGAAGCCCAGTAGGTCCCAACCAGAGATTTCACCGGTCGGACATCGCCCACCAGACGGTCTGCGGCGGCGGTTTTGCAAAGCGTGAATGCTCCGAAACACACACAGTACACAGCAAACATGTTGGTGTGTAATCATGGTTGCTAAAGTTCATGTACTTTATATAGGGTATAGTAAATACTGACTGTGACGCTGAACACATGCAAATGTTAGCTAACGTTACCGGGAAACTTAACTTACCCTTTTGTGTCGGTGAACAACCGTCATGTCGACGTCTGAACTCCGTCGGTATTCCCAAACTCCTGTTTTTTTTATCGGTGATTTTCGTTGCTTCCTTCTTTTGAAACAAAACATTTCTTCTGGCTGCGGCAGGTAGCCGACGTGCTGTTGTCTGCCGCGCTGAAAATTACATCATCACACGTTGCTATAGTGACCAGCCACGCTGAGGCTCTGCAATGGAAAATGGAAGCATAATGGGCCGAGGCGGGCCGAGGCGAGCCGAGGCAAGCTGTTACCAGCAGTGGAAAAACGCCATTGGTCAGTCCAAGACAGGATTAGCTGGGATACTTCTTCTAGACGAGGGCCACTTGTGGAATACCTGCAGAACAGGGACAGGAAGTAGTTCTTTTGTAGATTATGGTGAACGAATGTGTGTTGTAGCAGTGTTTTGCCAATGAGAACAAGCTAGCATGCTAGCGCTAGCCTGCTATGGTTAGCCACCTTGTCTATACTAGTTAGGTAGAAAGAAATGGAGACTTTGAACAGCCCACCCAGGGACTGAATGCAGAGGACATTCAGAAAGCGTATCTCACTCAAAACATGGATGGTTTTTTCTTTCATGTTTGTCATGTTTTTCATAATATGGGCAGTTTAAAGCCCACTAGTAAACAGGAGCATACTAATGTTGCAATTTAAAGTTTTTATAAGGTTACAAATAAAATTACAGGTCATATAGCTGGTTGTTAAAGGCAGGATGATTAAATGGGAAGCCGTCATGAAAGTGACAAGAATTGTTAAAATGATGCAGTTGTACATATGTTTGTGGTTGAGTTGTTTATATTGCCAATTTATTAACTGACATGAAAAAGGTTGACTTAATTACAACCACTGCTAGGTTAATCGAGAAAAAAAATACTATTTGGTTACGACAAAATAATCCATCCCAAACAGAAAACCGTTTTTACAGCAAACTTTGACTGCGACGTAGAGTAGAGGACCGGATTGGGATCCCGCAACTCTAAGCATAAATCTCGCTTGATGGGAGTGGGTGGTCCAAAAAAAGGATGCAGACCCTGGGATTTAGGAGTGCTTCTCTTGACCAGTGCCTTAACCAACTGTTGGGTTTGCCTAGTTAGTTTTATAAGAAAATACGCAATGCACACAGTGCATCCTGTTAAAGGTGCAATAAGTGATGCTGAGCAAAGATTGTCATTTGAACTCAACTGCTAAACAAATACAACCCCCTTTCAGAAGCTCTGCCCCCCAGATTTACAGACAGGTAACTCCTGGTCGGCTGGCAAATTTACATGCTACTTCCCCCCTAGCACCCTACCATCAACTGACGCCACCTGTTGCTGATGACAGCAAAGGGCCGCTACCTCAATTTGAACCCGGGCCGCTGCAGGACTCAGACAAAAAGGGGCAAGCACACTTACTCAGTGAGCTATAGGCCACCCCTATTCAGTCCTTTTTATTTATTTCCCATTTACACAGCCACAGATTGTATTAACACCCAACATTTTTTACCCAAAAAACCCAATGTGAAGATTGTAGTGGTGAAGGCTTCCCTTTGTACAGATACATGTGTAGTGGGCCTGAATGCAGCCTTGGCCTGACCCCTGCCATTGCCAATCCCCTAATCAGGGCTAGGCTACATTAGGCACCTGTGCTCTGTAGAATATATTTTGGGTAGAAGCCTTAAAGTCATGACTGACCTTGTCTCTCTGCTCTCTCTGGGCCTAGGGAATGCAATCTGGTCTGATGAATTTGAAGGGACTACCGGATCACTAGGAAATAATTAACGACTGAATAAAAGATTTGTTACAGTGAGCACTTCTGTGGACCCCAGAAGCAAATTCAGTCCACAGACTAAATGTAAAAATTGTAGGTTTATTGATTCTTGGTAGTAGTGTTACGACCAGGCCCGTTGTAAGATTGGGTGTAACATAAAATGGATGAATTTGGAGGAACCAAGGCAAAAAGGGAGAAGAGGTCACAGCAAAAACAAAAAATGTATTAAAAATCAAACTACAAAACAAAAAGAGCAAAATGGGTGCTACCTATATAAACAAAATAATTTCTAACCACAAACAAAAGAGCACCCAAAAGCTTACCAAATTACAACTTTTCTAGAATGGAAACAAAAAGACTGCCTCTTACCACAACAGGCTCTAACAAACTGTCAACTCTTAACAGCTTCTAACAACAACATTTAACAACATCACCTCTTTAACAACAACTCTAACAAAGGTTAATTGACTGATGTCTACTTTAAGCCGCCTGTTGTGATGAATCCAAGAGCTTTTTAAAGTCTAGCTGGGCTGATTGCAGGTAGTTGATTGGAAGGATCCACACCAACCGCACCAATCAACAACAATGGACTGGAACAGGGAAGTGGGCGGAGCCATCATGCAGGCCTGTCCTCTCCAGGCAGCCACACAGCTGAATTTGCATACACAAACATTTTGCACATGCCCTGGCTGGAAGCCTAAACTAACCTTAAAGGCAGGGGCCTAACACCCTCCCCCTAAAGTGCAAGCCATTTGGCTTGTTAGAATAACATAGACAGGAGACATACAGTAGCTACATCGGCATCAGAACGTAGAAAGAGCATCAGCTACTACATTCTTAGAGCCTTTCTTATGGTGTATTTCCAAGTTGTGATCCTACATAAGCAGAGCCCAGCGCATGAGTCGCTGGTTGTGGTTGAACATGAAATCCCCTCACCCCACTGTTTGACCATCTCTACACAGTATTTTATGGAGCATTGACTTTAATGTCTGATGCCAGCACTCTAGAGCGCTTTGTGACTTAGGGTGATAGACAGACGACACGACATGCTGCACCTGCAGGTTTTAAGTAACTGGTTAAAGAGTTCAGATTGACAGTTTGACCCTTGGTCAGTCTGAATCACATTTGGCAACCCGAAAGTTGAAAAAAACGTTGTTAAAGCTTTACTACTGAACTGCGGTGATTCTGCGGAGCGGAATAGCTTCTGGAAAGCGAGAATCAGTGCACAAAATAGTTAAAAGGTTTTGATTTCCAGTTTTGGTTCGAGGCAATGGACCAACACAATCAATAATCATGCACTTGAACAGCTCTTCAATCACAGGAGTAGGATGTAATGGCGCGGGAGGGGCAGCTTGGTTAGGCTTCCCTACGATCTAACATACATGACAATTTCGGAAATGTTTAGCAACATCTGCTTTAAGACTAGCTACTAGCTACTAGCTACTTTAAGAATAGCACAATACCCAAATGCCCAGCCCATTTACCTTCATGTGCCACGGATTACACATGCTGTCGGCATGGTACAGGTACCACTCTCTGATAAACTGAATCACAATCTGAATCATTAGTCAACAACAAACACCATTTACGAACCAACACATCTCCGTTGAAAAGGTAGGCTACTTTCTCACCTGTTGCTCCGTTGTCACTCACCACTTTTGCATAAAAGTTAGTGGGGCCTCATTAAGAGGCAGTGTCACAATACACAGAGGTTAGTCTAATACTTCCAAAGGGGGCGTAACTTTACCTCCAGCGATATCATTACCCATTAAGACCATTATACATGGGATCGGCAGTTTGTCGCACACTGCAATAGGGAACTGACCTGTGACGTGAGTGGACCGGATGTAAACGTAGTGTACAGGTTGCGGCACATTTCCCATCTCAACTCCTCGGAGTATGGCACTAAAACCACAAGCAGAATGACCAAAAAAAGGCATAGCTTGTGCATGGATTACAGACTGTGCCAGGCAGTATCTTACTAAACACGCACCAAACATTCATCACCTGTCTCACCCGGTAGCGACACTTTGGCGTCAAACACAAAAGGTTTAAAACATTCATTAATTGGCTGAGCTAATGAGCGTGTGTTCCCACAGTCAAGATCTGCTTTGATTAACCCCACTCCTTTTGGTTGAGTAGATCGGGAAGACTGATCCCTCTGTTTCAGAATCTGCCAGTTAGCAATCAGGTCCTACTTTATGACAGTAAAAACATTCTCTTTCCTTTTTTTGTGTTGGAGTACAAAATGTGGTTGGGTTCAGTGGAGGGGTCGAAGCACGACGTGGCTGTTCCACTGGAACAAAAGCAGCTTTATGTGTCAATACATACTCATCAGCCAGCATAGCAGCAGCAGAAATGTTATTCAACTTCTGTTCAGTCAGGTGTGCCACAATGCGATCTGGTAGACATCTTTTAAAGTCTTCCAGTAAAACCAATTCCCTTAAGGCACTATAGTCAGTGACTTTACAAGTTTGGCACCATTTATCAATAAGCGCTGCTTTCTCACGGACAAACTCGAGATGCGTCTGTACAGAAGTTTTTTTGTGATTTCAAAATTTTTGGCTCTACGCTTCAGGCATAGGTTTCAGGATATGTAGTTGTAGGTTTGTAGGATTGCGGATTTCACAGTCTCATAATATAAACTAGGGATGAGCCGAGTAATCGGCTGAAACGAGTATCCGGTACAGATAAAGGACTTTTGCCGAGTACAAGTATTATACGAGTAATGCGAGTCAATATCTGTACTCGGATTCAATGAAATTCTCCATTGCCTGTGTCTCTGTTCTGTGATAGGCTAGTCACAGTGCTAGTCACAGCGCCTCTCCCTCACACTATTCTGTGATAGGCTAGTCCCAGCGCCCCTCCCCTACACTATTCTGTGATTGGCTAGTCCCAGCGGCCATCCCTACACAGACAGATTCCTTCTGTTGCTGTGTGCCTCTCACTCGCACACAGGACACGGAGAATTGACCGGCTCTCTCCCCTTCAGGTCCGCGGGGCTTTTTCTGTTAACATTTAGGGTTTCTTCAAGCTTTAGGTTTGTTTTATACTTCGGTGCTGTTAGAAATTTATAACTAACTTCGAGTTCGTTCGGATCTCTGAGGGAAAGGAGGCTGAGGGTCGAATTGAGAATTTAGGAAAAGGTTTAATGCAACAGCAGTGATGAAGATGATAAGACAAAGA
>NC_048415.1:29333993-29335094 GCF_013103735.1 Etheostoma cragini
GGCTGAGGGTCGAATTGAGAATTTAGGAAAAGGTTTAATGCAACAGCAGTGATGAAGATGATAAGACAAAGACAATCAAAAACAAACAAACACAACAAACATAATAACACTGGAGCTGACAGCAGACTGGATCCACGCTTCCCCCTGACGGAGTCACGTGAAACCAGTCATCAGACACATCAAACATGAATACACTGCAGCTTGCAGCGGACTGGATCCACGCTTCCCCCTGACAGAGTAACGTGAAACCAGTGAAGAAAAGTCCTAAGTCCCACTGTTTTATCCCCTGCACTTTGGGGCGGTTCCTTTTCACCTGGCACATTCAAATCCTTTCTCATTGGTCCGTAATTGTCATGACAGCAGGTCGACTGCATCTGTGCTGACCAATGACAACCTGCCTTCTGCACCTTTGGGGGTCGCTTTTGGTTGCAGAGCAAATGGTTCTGTCGTGTTCTGTTCCGTCGACACTGCACGATCCGTCCTGCACATGCGCGAGATTTGTTGCAAAAATCCTTGATTATGCGGGACATTTTCTTTAAAAATGCAATAGAATATCTGGGATATCTATGCAATGAAATTGCGGTCACTTGAGACAACTGCAGTTGTTCACTGCCCCCCGCGTGAAAACTTTGGCTGATTTCAAACGAGTGCATGTTAATGTAACGTGTAACAATAAAATGAAACATGATTGGAGGCTTGTTAATGTGGTGCTGGAATATTCTTCTTACTGCCCTGGGCCCTGTATTTGTCTTGCAAATGTTTTATTTTTTATTTTTTTAAATGCTTTGACTTTCCCTCAGTCAAAAAGAATTCCCATTCCACATTTAATCAAATGTTAATGTAACAGCTCCTTTATATTTTTGGATTGGCCACCACGTAAACACTTTGTAGTTCATAGCCTGTCGTAAACAATAATTAAAAAATAAAAAATAAATTTAAAAAAAGTGTTAATTTAAATATCTTTATTAAGAAAAAACTACTAAAAAGTGTAGATTACATGAACAAAAAAGTCTACAAAAAAGACTGGCCTACAAAAAATGCTAATACATAATTTTATATATATATATATATATATATATATATATATATTCTGTATATGCA